>NC_040036.1:27451722-27694859 GCF_003713205.1 Coffea eugenioides | reverse complement strand
ATAAACCACAATCATCACAATTTTTTACAAACAAAGAATATAATTAAGTTAGAAAAATAAACATAAATGTAATTTGAATTCTTTGTATTATGTTAATTCTATTTTTGTCAATAATGGAGTATAGATGATCTACCACGTAAAGTTTTTTTGGCTTGTATATTCTAACAATTGAAATATTATAGATAGAGATAGTTGGAGTTTTTCTATTTTCCTTTTCTTTTATTCATATTTTTATCACAATCCAATGCGAAGCAAAAGCAACAAGTCTACTTTTTTCATATGAGCACAATATTTTTGGTTTTAGTAGTAGTTTTTTTTTACGATCATAGAATTGGAATGAGACTTGTGGCTAATTAACAATTTTAATATTAATTTTTTGTATATTACAGTGTCTTATTTTTTAATTACCAACTTTTAATCCATAACTGCTATCATTATTATTAATTATTGGAATGCACTAAATCTGTCTACTTACAATTATCACCACAAATGAAATTTACTTAATATTTAAAGTTTTTCATTTGATAACCACTTCCATTATTCACTAATATTGCAATAAAGTAAATATATGTAATCATTAGAAAAATAATGGTATTTTGGACATCACCAAGAATAATTTGAATATCTTTTTCAATTTATCATTCTTCATTTTAAATTTACTCTTATTATAATTCTTATTTTATCATTGGAGATTGCTTCTGACTTGATGGATGGATTTGGTTTGTTCAAACAAATACAAATGAAGCATTACTATATTATTGTCAATAACACTATTTGTCTTCCCCTGAATATTTGTGATTTGGATATTGTCTTTGGTATTATTTAAATTGTATTCTAACTTTTTAATTCATTTGCTATTTACTTTATGTCATTTTATAAATAGTTTTCAATTTTTTTTTTCAGTTTTCTTGTTTTGATCAGTTGCTACCTTGCTATTAATGATAATAGTGGTTTGTATGGTGCTATTGATGAATAAGGTTCTCTTGTCCTTGTATGTTTCTCCATTTTTTAGAGAATATCTATTTTTTGAAATTAATTTTTTTTTACAATCTCAACTAATGACTAATGAGAAATTTTTCATGCTTCAATTAAGAAATTTTGATAAGTATAATAATTGGAGATGGAGTCCAAGGGTAGGTAAATAGTTTTTAATGAGCCATTTTAAATTATAATTACTAATACTATTAAAACGTAATCAATTGGAGTGTTTTATTTCTTTTAATTAGTGTCACATTAAAATGTAATAATTCTAATTAAAAGACATGAAGATAATTTAGGAATAACAAAAACTAAGATAATAAAATGCTTACACTTGCACTCCCTATTACCAACATTCATACTTTTTATATAGTAATGATAGTGATAATGATTAGGAGCATGGAAAAGCCTTCATCAGAAGAGCACAAATTTATGAATTAAGCCAATTCAGAAGAGAAAGAAACGCTAAAAAGTAATAGTTGCATATCCATGTAAAATGTACACTATCAAATCTGAATCACATGGTAGGCCACAGTAATTCTTTTGACTGGTCAATGATAGCATCAAAACAAAGCATAAACATGACTACTGGTGCTTGAATCCGTAGACATCTACATATCATAAACAGAAAAAATAAGCACCAAAAGGGGTTGAAAATTCTGTTACGAGTCTTCTGACTCCCCTGAAAGGAAATCATATGACAAGCTCTTGGTTTCACAGACTGAGAGTTATTGTTGAATTTATCTCACATCCGTTACGCTTGTGAAAGGGGTAGGGTACTTAGTTATATAGCTTTTGGAGTGAGAAGGCCCGACAGCACCCAACACTAGTATCAGAACCCAATTATGACAACTCCTCCCAGTAGACATTCGGATCAATTGTTGCCTGTCGGATGAAAGATTAATGCTGATTCAACTTAGAGCCCGATGTGTGATGGGCCTATCGGACGAGATGCTGATTCAACCTAGCGCCCGATGTGTGAGAGGGATGTGGATGGGGCAAGGTGATGCTAATCCAATCTAGGACCTGACAAGTGAAGGGGAGATTGTTGAATTTATCCACATCAGTTGTGGCAGGGTATTTGGTTATAAGTGTGAGACGATCCAACCTAGAGGCCGATGTGTGAAAGGGAAATTACTGATTTTATCCTGATCCGACCTAGGACATGATGTATGAAGGGGAGATTATTGAATTTATCCATGATCCAACCTAGGCCTAATGTATGAAGGGGAGATTATTGAGTTTATCACATCGATTATGTAAGGGTGAGATTTTTGAGTTTATCCATAGCGATTGCGGCACGGTACTTGGTTATTATAAGTGTGAGGGGATCCAACCTAGGGGCTGATGTATGAGGAGGAGATCATTGAATTTATCTCTCATCGGTTATGTTGATGCTAATCCAACCTAGGGGCCAATGTGTAGATATTGATCCCACCTACATGCCAATGTGTGAGGGGGAGATTGATGATGGTTCAACCTAAGATCCGATATATGAGGGGGAGATTGTTGAGTTTATCTCACATAAATTGTGAAAGGGGTAGAGTGTTTGGTTATAAATGCGAGGGAAAGCCTACCTAGGACCCAATGTGTGTAGGCTACACTGTCAGTAAAGATTTGCTAGAAAAGAGTTTAGTGAAGTACTAGCAAATATATACATGGATTAACTTTTTATACACCGGTAGTGTAGCGATTTCTTTTCACTTGCAGCTATGAATGTATACCGCATGTACATGATTTGAATTTCATATTTGAATTCATATAATGTTGCATTGATGTAAACCTACTATAGTGTAAAAAGAAAAAATTTGTAGATTGATAGTGTATAAAAAATTTCCAGTACAGGATACCATATAGCCCGGATTGATAGAAGATTAGGAAGTCTACGTTGGTGAGGATGTTATTGATATAGCCACTTGGAAGAAACTATGGTCTTTACTTATAGCAGAAAAAAATACAATTGTTGCTGTGGCCTGTACTCGTTGCCCCTCTCCCCTCTGCCTATGGTGCCGCATGAAGGAAGAGGCTGCAACTCTCTAATTTTTGGAGTGTGAATCTTCTAAAAGGGCGTGGAGAGCTTATCCACTGGGGCTTTGATTTTGATGTCATGTTGGTTGCGGCAATGGTTTTCTACGACTCCACAGGAGGGTGTCGTGATACCATCATATTATCTTATTTATTTGACGGATTTGGTTGCCAAGGAATCGTTTAAGTGGCATGGGAAATTGTTTAATCCGGAAGAGATACTTATGGAATATCTTGTTTAACGCTACCTTTTCAAGAGGGCATATTGACATTTAGGACCAAGAAGTATCTCATAAGCGTAAGCAGCATTCGACATTTGGCAACCTTCGTTTATGCATTAAAGGGTTAACCAACCACACTTCGCTCCTTTTGAACTTTGGAGGTGGTCACACCATACCATTCTTAACGTTAAGATATACGTTTTCTCTCTCATAAAAAGTAGTTAAAGTTAGAAATACAAGAGAAAAAAAAATGAAGGCTATGACATTATTGTCTTTTTATTATGAAAATTTTTCATAACTTGCTATTATTTCCCTTTTATTTGTAAAAAAAATGTTTATCTTCTCTACAGTATTTGATATACAAAAATATCAAATTGATAAAGGTTTTAAAAAAAAAAAAGCTTACATTCAATTTCTTATCCTTGAAAAATTTTTCTGTTGGACTAATATTCAATTTTGAATACACTTTATTCTTTTTATTAGATTTTAAAATCAAAAAATAAGGATAAACAATACAGTGATAATTATAAATGTCACTAGCAAAATTTTCCAAAATAAAAAAGGGTAATATTAAGCTTGTTATTTTAAAAAAAGTAGATTTTTATTATGTTTGCTTATATAATAAATTGTTAAAAATTATATTATTGTCACTTTTTGTTTGTCACAAAAGTGAAATATTTATGTCTTATTTTCAAACTCAAAGTAAGAAGATATAGATTAAATCGTACACCACTTTTTTTTTGAGTAAAAAAAAGGACAGTAATAATAAACTACAAATACATTTAATAACTAAAAGACAAAAATGTTGTTAACTTGTTAAAGCTTATTGTTTTTTCAATGGAATTAAGATTTTCAAGGTCAACTAGTCTTCAGGAGAGTGAAGTATAATTTTTTAATGTTGAGGGTAGTAAACCGTGACTGCCTCGAAACTCTGGGGGGCAAAGTATTATTAACCCTATTTCAAACCAAGAAGGTTTTCCAGTTCAAGCTTTGCAGTGCTATTGATGGTTTCTTCTCAGATGGCGTCTCTAAGATTGTTTGGATTATTGAAGATACATCAGGATCAGGTATGCGAATGAACGAATCAGCAACCAATGAGGGAGGATTCACGCACTTTCGGTTTTGCATGCAGCAGCCAGCCATTGGAGGCTTTAAAGAAGTTGCCAACATCATCTGCGCGCAGCTTCTATCTGGACAGACAGATCCTCCGCAGCTGCTCCAGTTTCTGGAGGATACTTCCAAGGTTCCAGTGTGTAGTGTTAAGGCCATCCTATTCCTACTTTTTGTGTAGTGTTCATGCCGTTTTGGTAAAAGTTTTTTCCAGAAAGTTTTCTTTTGCACTCACCCCATTTTATTGGTAAAAAAAAAACTCAAAATAAGGACTTTTATTTTATTTACAATTTCCAAAAAGTACTCAATCTACAACATGATAAATTACATCAACATCAAAATCACTCCTACCTCAATTGGGAGGAGCATCTCTTCAACTCTGGTTTCAGTTTAATGTCCCTCTTGGATATACTCATTATTCCCCCTTGTTCTTCTACTTTCTCGATGAGAAGCCTTAGCAGTGGTACTCTCGAAAGAGTTCTGCAGGATCCCACCATGATTAACTTCTTCTGTTCAAGAGGGAGGGGAAAAACACATGCAGCCTCTTCAGTGTACATGTTTGTTCAAGAGTCTTTTTATCAGTCAAAAAATAACGAAAGCTTCAAAAACATATGAATGTCTGCAGCGCAATGTCAAGATGGTAAGAAATGTAGTAGTAAAAGATATCAAACATTTTCAGCTACAACCACAAATAATTTATTGCTCAAACAAACACAATAAATAAGAACTACATGATGAGAACCTTGGCTCGTGTAATGGCTACATTAATCCGGTGCCAGTCACCAAGTAGTGAAGAGCAACAGGTCCTTGGGTTTTCACTGGATCTTACAAAAGAAACCAGTATGCAATCTTTGTCCCTACCCTGCAAGCCAAAAAGATGGGAAAACAAAATAACGCTTGGTTTCGACAATTCAACAACACAAGTCTCCGACAAAATTGTAAATTTCCATGTTAATAGAGAATTACACGCAGAAAAAAAAAAAATTTAGCCACAAGAGTTCAAATTTCCACCAATGATGGGTCAACATTTCACAAAGGATCTATCTGAGAATTTAAAATTAAAAAAAAAAAAAAAACTATACTATTGGATTAAAAAAAAAAAAAAAAACCTATACTATTGGATTTTCTTAACCTAGAAGAAACTTTAGACTCCTTCCTAAACAAACAACAGTTTATTTGTACCAATTGAAGCTTCCACACGTGTCTTTCAACAAAAACTCTAATACTATAAAAATCCGGAACCAGTAGAAAGGATAACACCACAAGCTTGAAAAGAGCCCTACCAATTTGAGATTGTTGTGATCACAATTGCAAGGCAGGTGACACAAATAATCAAATCACCGAAGGGCCAAATGCCCATCAACAGCTCCCAGACTAGCTCTTCTTAAGAGTTGTTAATTTTACCAGAGCATCACAGAAGGATAATAGGTGTGCCAATAGTTAATTTTTAAAGCCAAAACATTGTGTATAGACGTTGGCAAAAGTCGGACCTGGTATTTGTCGATCGTGTGTATCTCCACAGATGTGGAAACAGCTTGGCGAATAAGATTTGCCTGTGAGTTGTAGGGGGTAATAACGCCAATGCTTTCCCCTTCAATGCCTCTTTCTAGAAATCCATTTATGACCTACAAATAGAAATGGCCATGAGAACAGTAACTCTGTAAAACTTGATCCCAGAACGCAATAAGTAATCAGGTCCAAAATATCGCACCTCAGATACAATACAAGCTTCAACTGGATTGTTCACTGCTTTACTCTCATTTGACTCGTGTGCTTCTAAGAAATCTGAGTTGTTAAGACGGTAAACAACTCAAGTTGTATGGGAGACAAGTTCTTCTGATGAAAAGCATGGGATAAAGGTAAAAGGAAAACAGCACTTGAACAAACCTGTGTTAATAAAAATAACTGGTCTTTCTGGGTTCAACACCTGGTGAAATTCAAGGAATTTAATTAACCAATAAAATTTAATTACTTTTGCAACAAGAATTAAGGGTTCACCTATGAAATCTTGTCACGGTTAATAGTAATATTGTCTCAAAGGAAAATGCTAGTACCCCCATTACAGCCATCACACCCCTCCCCAACCATCCTCCAGCAGGAGGGAAAAGAAAAAAGTGAATGAAAAAGAAAAGAAGAAACACCGAGACATTGACCAACTGTGATCAATCACAACAGCTACAAATTTGAAACAAATAATAACTGTCCATAAACTTGATAAAAAAATTCATAAGAACAAGCTTGAGTGTACAGGGATAAAAGAGGACCATAACGTTCCTAACGAAAAGCTTGAGTGTTTACGCTACTGAAAATGAAAAAACCAAAATAAAAATAATAAAAAGTAAAAACCATCTGCCTTTCAACATATACATGGATATGGCAAAATTGAAAGAATATCCAAGTCAGAAATGTTAGTATAACAAGCAAAATGAATTGAAAAGACCAGAAACTTTTGAGCAGCATAGGTTAACCTGTGATGTACAGAATATGATTCACATGGATGCTTGAGTAAATGATCTTAGAACATGTCAGCCAGTATCTTTCGCAGGCATAAGTTACTCTTTTTTCGCCCAGTGTTTTTCCTGGTCTAGAAATATCCAAAGGTTCCTCAGAACCTGCTTATAGGTATTAGTGATTCTGATTTCTGTACCTAACCAAAATCCAAATTTTTAGTGTGCATAAGACATCCTAGACCATAAACAGAAAGATGAGAAAAGCTTGACATATGACCACAAACTCCATGCAGATTGTATCTGAAGGGAGACACCAAATGACCAATTAGGGCTCCAGAGAGAAAACATTTACTCAGATCTGGTTCAAAGCTTTATATCATGGAAAAAGGATTCATTATACCCTATACAAGGCAGAATCATCCTCTTGTAGGTTACTGAGAAAAAGACAGGATGTGAGAGGCTAGCAAAGCAATATGTTCAAATTAAATGCTATCAAGGAAGCAGCAATTGCAGGCACTGAAAAGATGCATGACTGTTAAAATGCCACAACAAGAGTTTGTCTATAGGGAACAGTAACATGCCAACAGAAAGCACAAATAGAGTGTAATTTGAAAGATAACGAGAGGCATTTACTTCAAGTAGCTTGACACTTCAAGCAGCCTTTCAAGAAAAATCTATATAATTATCCGGTTTCAACTTTCATCCATCTAAATGTCAGCAACAGATCTATATACAACTTAACGTAGAGAAATTTGTATGTACCTCATTCAGCCATTCAGGGGTAGATGATGGGCATGGGTAAATGAGTTGGGCATTCGCAATTTCAGCAGAACCACACTGCAATCTGTTCCCATATATCAAAGCATTTGATAGTTCCATGATAGCAGCACACATACGGTACTGCATTTGCAATGTATAAGCATCAAGTGTTTTTAGCTAATGAGCCGATGCAGGAAAAATTACAACCCGAATTTAGAAATAACCTGGCTCTGCAAAGCTGAAATTGCCTGAGGATGTGCTTCTGAGAGCCTACAGAACAGGCTTATGGCCATTCCATTCTCTCTAGCCTCTGCACTCTAACATAAGAAAAACAAGTAAAGGAACGAGTAGATCATAGGGTACACCAGAAAAGTCAAGATTACTTCAGAAAAAAGAAACACCTGGACGAGTGGTGGCAATTGATAATGATCCCCAACAAGAACAAACTTCGAAGCAAACATCAAAGGTCCCAAGGACACCTGATTGACAATGTAGTCATTAAATGATTAGTTGTCCTAAACAAGCCCACCAACAACTCTCAACCTATAGATTTAAACAACATATTCCAGATTTAGTTTGCAGAATTAAGTTTCTGTGTCACTGGAGTACGGCCATTGCAATTAAGTGTTATCATGCTTATCTTGGAGAACTGTGCAAAACATTGTGCTTAACAATCCAAAGAAATGGAAGACACCGTAACCAGGAAAACACAAAGAAACTCCTGATGGTATTTTATTTCATAATTTGTACATAAATACAAACACACACATATGGGTACATTTTATATTACCAACAAAATATAATAAGTAAAAAATTAAAAGAAATTATGAGTCAGAGGCAGTAGGAACTAATTAAAACAGCTCCTAGAATTTATGTTTTTCTATTAGGTCCGCTCCTTTACCTTTGTACAAATCCAAAATTAAAAGATATGAAGATTGACAGTCATTCCTATACTTCTACAAATTCAGAAGCCACTGAGTCTGACTTCTGACTTAAGATTCCATAGTTGTGTCCTTAAAATTGGTGAAAATGTTAGATTTCCATCAGAAGGAAGATGAGCGCACCAAGCTAGAGAAAGATGCATGCTAAAGAACTAAGAAGACAGTAATGAATAAAAGATCATGCTCACTTCTTACGGATTATTCAAGTAGCATCACCTTCTCCCTTGATTTTCTTTTGGCTAACTGCTAACTCAGATGTCATATACATGCACTTCTACTCATTGCTATAAGTTGCTACTGATCGCATACAATGCCTATGGATTCTCTTTAAACCAAAACACTGCTTCTATTGCTCCCTTTCCATGAAGTGAAATACTTATCATTCAAATATGACAATTTTAGTCTAACAGCAAGAACTGAAGGCATCCCCGGCAACAGATGACCATCAACAGCCTCATATCAAGAAAATTCAAAGAAAACAGCCACTGCACCATTCCCATATGGAAATGACTTGCACTTTCATAACAAGGTTTCATTTTAACAACTAGGAGTCTCTCATTGCTGTTTTTTCAACAAAGAGCAGACAAATATTGAGTATTTCTTGGACTTCTTTTGTGGAGAAAGAACAAAGGTGAATCAACCTACATACCGGCAGTGTAGTTTGGCCAGCTTCATCCATGATACAATAGTCAAATCTCTTCTTGGTAAGCAAAGGGCTAGCTATCCCTAAACAAGTAACAGCAACTACTCTGGTCTGATCTAGTCTCAGCTTAATCTGTTCAATGCTGTTAATGTCCATTGCTGTAAGATAAAATTGCCACAACAAATTAGTACAACAAAGACATATCACAAAATAAAGCATGATCCAAACAGAGGAGATTCTACCAGAGATGCAGTTGCCTCGGACCTCCTCATGCACAGCTTCACATCTTCCAATTCGGATAAAGTCAACACCCTGCAGTAATTTAAACACCAGTTACAGACAAAAGCGCTAAAGAGAATGAGATAATGAAGCAAACACAATAAGTTATCAATCCTATTATTCAAAATACAACTTCAACACATAAAATTTTCTCCAAAATACCCTAAAGACCAATTTTCCTGCCTTTAAAGAAATACCAATGGGTCGCACCCTTGCTGATGAATTACAAAACTGGAAAATAGCATTCCTTTTTGATGTTGCACCAGAAAAAATAAATAAAAATAAAAACAACAAAATCTAATGGCATATCCTACACTTATAGAGCTGATAAAGATTCAGACCCCTTTTGTGAGCACTAAAAAAGAAATCAATTTAGAAGATGTATCGACACAGCTATGACCTGAGCTTTCAACATGATAAGTAAATTATCAACAGCCGAATTTGTGTAGGACGTGAGCAATATGGATGCGCCTCTCAACAGTAAAGCTTTTACAGCATGCACCATAGTAGACGTTTTTCCAGTCCCAGGCATTCCTAATATTAGTGCGTAGTCCTTTGTTGTAAGTATCTGAAATTGAAGTTAGAAAATTGTCAGTGTCAAAACTGTTATTCCAATTTGCTTCCCCACAGCCACTTGCTTGCTTTCACAGCATGCACCTAAGCAAATGCTGAATTTCATTATACTAGACCTAAAGACTGATTCAAATGCCACAGTAATATTTCTGATGCATACCTTGAGAATGGCTCTGCGTTGATCATCATTTAAGTTTTTCTCCGACCAGATATATGAGATGGCAGGGTCCTGACTAAGTAGACATCCACTGTCAAAAGCTGGTGCCTGCAACAAATGAGCAAGTAAAAATCCACAGATGATGGCAGCCTATGATTACTTATAGGCAAGTGGGGAAATGATAAGGAAACAATAAATACAATGACAGTGTGTTTACATAGCATTTACCTCTAGGTTGACAATCACCTTCCTCACTCTATCACTCTGTTCATTTGGCAAAAACAGTTGAACTAGGTTGAACCTTTACAGCCAATATGTAACAGTTCGTTATTTCCAAAACAACTAAAACTTTTACCCAGCAACAACCATAAGAAATGAGAGGTTGCTTACTTTACTACCTCATAATTGCAAATGATGCCATAGCTTCATCTTTGTCAATTCGCCAGGCCTGCTGACTAAGATCTGTTGCCACTGAAGTACTGCTTCCTGGAAGCCTTAAGCGCTTTGAGAAAGATACCTAGTGAAACAATGTGTTGAAACCTACTTTAAACATTAAGATAACCGGTAGTTTCAAAGGTTGTTTTAAGTGTTGCTGCTGAGAGATGCATTTTTTTTCTGCACCATGGATATCTATGTGGTTGCCCAAGTCACCTGAGTGAAAACTGTGATCTATACAAACAGCTACTCTGGGGATGATCAAGTCATTATGCTACACAGCAATATATCAATAACCTACTCTTAGTCTTAGATGTAAATAACACCTACTCTTGATCTTAATTCAACCACTTAAGATATGGTCATATAAGCTGGTCTCTAATTGATACTCTTTGTAACAGCTGAATTAAAGTACTTACAGAAACATGAGAACTACCGACTTCCATTACAACTCCATTAGCGACTGGCAGATGACCAGGGTCAGTGCTCAGTATCTGAAAAGTAGAAGGTAAACTCATTTGAAGATTTTGAGTTACCAGTTGGAAGACAAAAGGCAGTATAAAATAACTAGCTGATAAGTGTGAAGCAACATGCACGTGCTTTTAGTGGCAACATATGCAAGAAACTATTGGGCTGTGCATTTAGTAAGCAGGCATTAACAGATGGACTCTATGCATAGTTCAAGGAAAATCTTACTTAATTAAATGAAATTAACCATGTCTTTTTAAATTAAAAGTGCAAGCAAATCTCTGAAGGGCAAAAATGATGCCAACTAGGATGGTTGACATTGAAAATTGTTAACTTCTTCACCGAAAGAAAAAGGACACTTTTCAAAGAAAGATAATGAAAGAGGAGAGGAAAGCATAAAAAAAATAACGTTTTTAATTCTAAAATACTTCTATTTCACTGTAAAGGATCAAATTCAGTAAAAAAATAAAGCACAACTTCAGAAAAACTTTTTGCAAAACTTCACACACTGGTAGAGTGACAAGAAAAGGTCCAACTAGACCAAATAAATTTATGTTATTGACCGTCTAATTATTGAGTTACACCTATTACTATTGGATACGGCATATTTAAAGCTAAGTATAAACTGAAATAGAACGAGTTGAATTGTTGCTTAATTGCTTTTTCTACTGACAAATATGATCAATAAAAGTACAAAAAAGGGACCTACACAGTAAGAAAGTCGCAACATTTGCATACTTAGCAAGACTGCCTCATAACATTAATGTTCATGGAAGTAAAAATATGCAAAAAAATAATAATAATAATAATACTTCAAAGTAGATACCACATAATCCCCACTCCTAAGTGTACTATCAAAGCTGCTTAATCCAGAAGGAGAGCTTTGCTGTTCAGTGCCAACCAATGGAAAACTTTGACGGACAAATCGATAAACAAATTGGTTGCCTTTGGAAAAGCCTTTCTGAGGCATTTTGTGGGAGGTATCAAGAACAAGGGAAGATAGGCGACCAGAAAGGAGATCATTCTTCAAAATATGTGAAATCCAGATTTCTTTCTTCCCAACCTGACACAGAAAGACATAACAGGCACACAGTGAGATTCACAGAAAGAATGCCACAATCTTAAGCCAAAGAATCATTTCAGATATAATACCTCCAATTCCTTAGCCTCTAAGTCAATCAATCGATTCCATTTCTGAAGAAAAAGGGAATCTCTAGTTGTTAAATGTTGTACAAGTGAATCAAACATATCACCCAATCCACTGCTCTCTGTGGTCCCTCCATATGCCTTCAACAGTCAAAACCAAAGTCAGAAGCATGAAAAGTTCTAACCAAAGATGGAGAAGGCACAACTTAAATGCCTGTCTGGAGATGGTGCCACTTGTAACAACCTAGGAAGCTGGAAAAATTAGGACTACACCATTAAATAGTGATTTGAACTCGCAGTTATCCACATATTTACAGAAAGATACCTCACATGAATGTAGTTTTAAAATGAAGAATCAGCTTTTATTCCTTAAAATATTAATGGCATTTTCAACAGATAACGCAGCAACAAAGGCAGAATCACCTACCATAAACAGCATCCTCATGGAACACTCCCCATAATTTGATGGTATTAAGAAAAAGAGCCTAGGAAATTTCCCCTCCTTATTTCAGGATGCAAAATGCGGTAGCTAAACCTATATTCATTATAGCTTTAGTAAATTATATTGTACTCCTCTGAGTTTTGTCATGGTTATTGCTCATAAGAAATGGAAACATACATAAAACTCATCTATGATGCTAAACTCAATCTTTTAAGAATAGATCAACTCACGTTGATCATGCAGTTTTGATGAATTACCACCTCATATTGTTCTATATACTTGACCTTAACTTAGAAAATGCAAAAAAGATAACAACGAATAAGCTGTTATCAACCATGCAGAAATGGGGAAAGCTACAAAGTTACTTCACAGGGAAGGAATTTGCAATGAATAACATCAAGTAGCAGAGTTGCAGCACAGAAAGGTAAGCAATTCAGAGTTCTGGAATACATATCTGCGAGTGATCAGTTAGTACATCATGCTTAAAAGGCAAACTTGATGTATAGCTTACCAATCATTGATAAACAAGACACCATCATCCTAACTCTACTCCTAAGATGATACCCATTTATTATTAGTATGTATTATTGAGATCCCAGCAAGAGAAATTTACCAGCACAAACAGGATTTCAGATTGTTTGAACAAAATATTACGAGCAAGATGATTACATATGGAAATTAGGACAGAAAGGAAACAAAAAAAATTTTAGAATTTTACATAGTTGAAAAATTAACAAAGGTGGGGTAAACCCAGTGGCAGCAAAACCGTAAGATTGTAGCAGAAAATACTATAGCAGAACTAGCTGCATTTGAAAAAAAAAAAAAGAATAACTATTCTCCATGTATTAAAACATCAATGAATAGATCCATTTTGGGGACACTGAGCCTCAAAACAGACACTGCTACAAAACAGGTCAAATTCCAAGAAAAGATTATGAACACTGATGAACTGTTTCCCGTTGACATTGAAAGAGGTTAGGGAAAGTGAAACTGTGTTAGCGTTTGCACCATCACATCAAGCTTCTCCATCTTTTGATTGCATTGGCATCATCTATTCAGAGAGTGATCTAGGAATCCAACCGGAATCCAGGGATATGACTTTTTACCTTATGGTAGATGGTACAGACATCAAGGTGGCGACAACCTCTGCACATGTTTATGCTCTACATCAAAATGTCAAAAACTAGTCAAAGCATGTAACAAAAGGCATAAAAGGCTTAGAAATCAAAACGGACAATCAAATGTACATGTACCTGTTGCATTGCCGGTAGTTCTTGAGTTGTTAATGCCTTTAGTAGATCATGTGCCAGGTCGTTTCGGCGTATTATTAGTCCGACCAAATCAGATCTTTGGACAGAAATTCCCTAGAGATAAACGTATCACAAATTAACACACAATGAAGGAAAAGCAAAGCAAGATGTTCTTCATGTGCTTAAAATTACCCGTGTCTGATCTATATGCAGGTAATACAGTAGACCTTGATTGATATCTTTCTGGTACCTGGAACGGGAAACAATAAAAGGCACAATTATTTTAACAATAACAACAAATTGGAAAGAAAGTTTGCAAAATCTACAAGAGCATTATTGAGGCTGCTTTTGGTCCCTTAAAAGAAATCAAATTGGCTTGCTATCGAAATTGTATTTTATGGAAATTTTTATAGATTACAGTTACATTCTCATGCCAGTTCCAAATCTATAAAGGAAACAAACACAGCCTGAGTGAATTCTAACTGGATAAAATGTAGAACTCCAAGAAGTACATGGACTTTAACAGACCTCTCGGACATTAGGAGAGTATATAACATAACTTGGGCATTATGCTCCATAGCTGTCTGCATGAAGACAAATCATTGTCACAACACTTGGATCAAGCATGTTTATGAATAAATTAGGCCTACCACCACAAGGCCCCTGCACTGTTCTACAGAAACTATCTTTACAAAAGCTTGCCTGCCCACTGGTTCCTTTCCCAGTTTTGAGCTCCAAAGGCATAATCTTCTCAATATGTCCATTGCTGTCTATAATTACCCGCATGGAAGCATCAATCATTCCTTTCAAACCATATCTGGGTGCCCATGCCATCTCCTCAATGTCAACAACCTAGGTTTTTGAAGAGGACATCTCATTAAAAAAAAAAACCAATTTTTCATATATAGAAGAAGATCATGAAATTTTTGTGAACAATTAGCATTGAAAGAATGCATTTGAATAACAATCCGAGAAATTTTAGTATTGAATCTCAAGTAGATATAGATATAACAGTATAACAAACTTCACATAATTCAAGCACATATAGCATTTTCCACGTCAGAAAATTCAATATTTTGCTCACCCAAGTTAAGCATATCAACTAGTAAGAGCTTCACATCTTCCAGACGACAATGGAGATAGATATTTTGTAATATAATCTTACCAAATTCATACTTTACTGAAAGAAGATCAAGTGGGATGCTCACCTCAGATACTTTAATGTTCTGAAGTCCACCATGACATCCAAAGTCAACTGCTTGGTTCCTGGAACCCTACACTAATTGTAAAACAATTTAGCTCAAAAATATAGAGTACGACATGAATAGAACATGACAACTTGCATACAAATGGAAGAATGTACAAGTTAAAATACCTCAAATATGTCAAAGTGCAGTCCATTGAATGAAGAAATTCAAGAAAAGCAGTACGCATGCAGATAGCCAAGATCCAGAGCTTCAGCTTATATGACAGGGTGAATGGCATGGCAGTCTTTTATTGATGACAAGATTGGAATTGGTGATATTGTTCAGTTTTAATTAATTAGACTTCGCATAAAACACTATTCAGCCACAAATTGCTAAACTATACAAATCTTTTCATGTGTCAGTAAGCTACAAAAGCTGCAACCCAGGCATAATGGTTTTGACCTAGGCCAAGCTCACACTAAGAGTATAAAACATTACAGCATGTTCCAGACCCATCCCTACCCACAAAGACATTATATTGGGAGAGAGGTCATCAAAATTGTTATTCATTTACCTGCGAATCTCTGAACATGGAGATCCAGTTCAATATTTTTGGGATCGCTTCAACCAAGGTCATGCGAGTGTCCTTTTCATTTACTGCAATCAAGCGAAGAATGATAGTTCTCAAAGATGTCATAATGAAGACTGAAAGTATCCTTTTGTTGCTATTTGTGAATACCGTATAGAAATATATGCTAAGAAATTATAGTAACTGAAGTAATTAACTAATGCAACACCATACATCATCATGTATCTGTAGAAATAAAAGACATAGTGAACTTATGAGCTGATGAAAATTACATATCGATATAACAATAAAAATTTCTACCTCCACATGCATAAAGGGTGTCAAGATTCTTCTGAAGTACAATAGTTGTATATTGCTCTAAGAACTCTCTTGAGAGGGACTCACTGATCAGCCCAGCCTGAGGAAAGGAAACATATAAAATTTGCTATACAGAAACAACTGAAAGTGTTTTCCTATAAAAAGGAACATCGTATTTTCCTGATTAAACAGAAGATGAAACAAATTTCCACCTGAAATATCTGATGCAGCAACGTACCAACCAGTGCTGCAGTTGCATATCCATTAGATTTTAGCCTTTCATCCAGGACTGTGCGCCTTGAACAAGAAAAACTGGCAGCTACCTAGTAGTATAGATTGAATAACAACAGTTAGGGAAAAAGATGCGCTGAATTTGATATGGGAAGTTTTCAGATATGGGAGACAAGCGTATGTCATCTAAGATAGAAGCGATATAATTTGAAAAGCACAATTTAGACAAGTCTAAACGGATTCTTCATAATACCCGAGTTCCAGACACCAAAATATCAGGATGAACAATTAAAAAATTCTTCTCATGATTGACATCACACTTTCCCTCGTAATCAAATTCACCAATGATGTGAACGGTATCTCCAGGTGCAACAACACTATAAAACCTGAAAAAAAAAGAATAGATATAACAACTAAATAACACAAAGATTTCACTCACAGTTATTCACCATTTGGAATCCAATACCAAAGGAACAAATAGGGGTTGGTTCAGAATATTTGATGAACAAGACCACTGGATGAGAAATACAAGTAACAGAATTGATTTTATATGGAAACTACATTAATGTGATCAGCAATTCTAATTGAAAATCAAAAAGCACATCCGATTTTCATCCAGATTGAAAAAAATGGAGTTGAACTTCTTATATTAACAGTAAAGTTCACCTTGCAACTATTGAAGATTAAGAATGTATGTTGCTAGAGATACGAAAAATATGGTGCTACTCAGGAGAATACTCCTCATGTAGCAGTTTGTTCATTTTACTTCCTATTGGCCAGTCAAAAAATTTCATGGACACCTGTACCAGTCATGAATGGGATAAATGATTATAAGTATGAAAGCCTAAACTTATTAAGACTAGCCAATAGTCTACCAGAACTTGTTACTATCTCATAAAGGCTAAGACTCTAATAGCAAAGGCACTTTGCCTGATCAAGACATATGTAAGCTCAAGAGTTTCCAACTCCATCTTTTGAGATGGTGCAGGATAAGTCATAATGTGCTGAAAATTAAGACATTTTACAGAAAAGACTATGTATAAGACAGTAGATTAAGTGAATGCAAAGAGAAGGTTCTAGATTTGCTTACCATTCATCCCATAAATGCACTGCCTTCTCTTCTCCATTTTGCTCATTCAGTACCCGCATAATCTAGAAGCCAGAGTTTAAGCTTTTAAAATGACCATTTTTATCAAACCTTCTAATTTTCTATATTTAAGTAAATTGTGAACCTTAAAAGAATTCCGTGAACCAGAAGAATCAATATTTCCATGCTTCTCAGAAACCTGCAGCGATGGGGGAAATGTCAATAAACCATCACGTGTCTAGCTGAATAGAAGAATATTGTTCTGTACCTCCAATACGAGAAAATAATTGTTTGAAGGTTCCTTCTCGACTAGTTCTTTTGAGTTTATTAACTGTTGCTCTACAATGAAATCCGGCTCATTGATGGATCTACCTATATCAAACCACGCTTGTGTTTTATCACATACTGATTCTTCAACAGAAATTACGTCCTCTACTTCATCCAATAGTTCAATCAGTGCCTGAAACCATAAATAAAAGAGACTGGCACGATGAGCAACTCAACTCATGTAATTCTCCATAGCAGTATTTGAAACTTATGGATGAACATTTAGGAACAAGATGATAGCTTTGTTGAATCAAATGCAAGGTAGTCTTACAACCTTTTTATGTGGCCTTGAATTGTGCTGATCAGGTTCTCCATGAATAATGACTCCATCATGAGGCTGCATTTAATTTATGGCATAAATCATTAGATAAATAAATTTTCTAGAGTTAGTCAACTTAATCTTGGAACATGAAGAATCATCACCTTATCATGGCAATAGGACAGGGATGGCGGAGTCTTAAAGGGACTTTGACTACAAACTTCTTCAGAATTATTCTCACTATTTCTGATTGCAAGATTTTCAACCTTACACACAATGTGTCTTCCTGTATGCTTTCTCAAACTAACCCTATCTGAGCACGTCAAAGAATTTTCAGCAGCCTTGACAGGTGGAGACGAAAGCCACTTTTCAAGCTTTCCTGCTGCACTGGGAGAAGTCTGTATATAACAATACCAACATTGAGGTTCAGCCTTCAGTGCCTTGGGAAAAAAGAACATTAAGAGAAAAGGAAAATATTTGTGAAACCTTTGTCATGGAACTTTGCTGAAAATTTAAACAGTTAAACCGTGTAGAATCCTTCAAAACCTTGACCACTTCAGGAAAATTCTTTGACATGGAATGAAGTCGCTCATTTATTGGAGAAATTTTCCATGTGACCTCATCACCTCCATCATCCTGACTTTGCTT
Organism: Coffea eugenioides; assembly: GCF_003713205.1. Taxonomy (NCBI): domain Eukaryota; kingdom Viridiplantae; phylum Streptophyta; class Magnoliopsida; order Gentianales; family Rubiaceae; genus Coffea; species Coffea eugenioides. The sequence continues at coordinate 27,676,357 of NC_040036.1, read as the reverse complement.
TATCAGCTACCACAATGACATTCACATGTTAGACAATATATTTAAAAACCTCACAAAAGTACTTTTCTTCCTCTGAAGAAGGATTCAGTTTAGGTTCTCATGGCATCAGCAACACTTCAAGCAAATAATCCCACCCTCCAACTTGAGAGGCAGCTCTTTCAATTATCTTAATTCGAGAACCAAAAGTTTTTTTTTTTACTATAAGGTATATCTGCAGTAATAGTTGAACTTAAATGCAGCTTAAATATTTTAACCCAAAAATGAAAGGAAAGCAAAAGAACTTCAGCTCTATGACTGCAATATTAAAGCTGACAATTAATTTCAGCTCTTCATCCTAGAACTCATTATTAGGGTTGGGAAGTTTTCTTCCATAAAAACGCTTCTTTTGTATGTATTTTCTCTTCTTAATTTTTTTGTACATTGTTTAAATTTTCCCTTTTACAAACAATAATACATGATATTTGCTAGCACGGAGCATCGAAATCGCAAAAAGTTGCTCATTACTTTTTTTAAAAAAAAATTCTAGGAGGGGAGGGGGGTGGGATTTAAGAAGCTGGGAGAGGGAAGGGGGCGATTAACTATGGTACAATATTTGATTAAGCACTATAGCTTAAGTCCAAAATCAGACACCTCCAAAAAAAAAAAAAACAAAGCTTGAGAAAACAATTACCATTCCTGGCGAAAACTTGAACCGCTTGGGAGGCTTTCCCTTGTAAACCTCAGGTGAAACCTCCCGAACCTCATCTGGATTCTCCTCGATTTCTATTACAACCGGCATTTTATTCTCTGTAGGCGTAATCTGAGACGGATTATTCAGCTCATTCCCTTCCTTATTTGTCTCTTTTTCCAATTTCTCAACTCCGCCAACTTCCTTATTCACACCAATTCTCAAGTTTTCACAGCTCAATCCCTCATTTTTAGAATCGGACTCATTTCCAGACTTCTCAGGCACAGAAGCCGAATCATTACTAGCGTTCGGAGGAACTGGAGGATCACCATCCATAAATTTGGGGACTGTAGAGATCGTAGAACTATTGGAATTAGCAATCGAGGGATTGATGGGCTTTTTAGGGTTTTGAGATTGGTTTTGGGAGTGGCGCTCAAAGAAGTGTTGGATTCCAAATTTAGAGGGCTGAGATTGCTTCTGCTGGTGAAGATGATTGTTCTGATTAGTTGCCGATTTCTTAGAAGCTGTTGTAGCTTTCTTCCGAGGAGCCATTGTTCCCAATCTCTCTTCTCCGGCGGAGTAGTAGTAGTAGTAGTGCAGTGGTAGCGGAAGCGGGAGAGAGTGTGCTACTCCTTCCTCAGGTTTTCAGTTTCACTCACTTTTCCCGCCAAAAGCCGGAGATGGACGGTGCTTTAGCAATTTTTTGGTTGCTATATGGAGGGAGAGAACGTCAACCGTTGGATCACAATGGACGGTAGAGATGCAGGGTAGAGAATTGGGCCCAGAGGACAGGCTAATCCTCCGCTGTCCGTATACTATCATACAAGCTAATCCTCCGCTGTCCGTATACCATCATACAAGTGGTTGGGGCTCTGATTTGCTAAAGGGCTCATTAGAGTCCAAAAGTCAAAGAGCTTGAAGGAATGGTTCTCCAACTTAAAAAGGGAAAAAAAAAAAGACATTTGTTGGGAGATCAGGAAAGATATATTATTGAGTCAAATAGAGATCAAATTTTGGGGCTTCCTTCAGTTCAGCCTATTGTAACTCCTAAAATCACATGAATTTTCCAAAGAATTAAGGGCATATTAGATTGGTGAATAATACTAGGGTGTGTTTGGATGGGTGGATTTGGATTTCCACAGGCATCCCAAATCCATCCCACTGTTTAATAATCTCTTATAGCTAAGATTTCAAATCCAATATATTTTGAAGTGGATTTCAACCATTTAAAACTCAGAATTTGAATTACGCTCCGTGAGTTAGGAATTTGATATCCATTCTATGCCATCTCCTAGCCCATCTATTTTTTTTTTTAAACTAATTAGAAAAAATCACATGTAAACTTAAAGGAGCTATGTATGTCCATTTGTGTATTGATGAATGTACACTTTCTATGTTGTATTTTCCTCGTCTAGTTGGGAGTATGTAAGAATCCAAAATCCGTTCCTAGAGGATGGTGAACATTATTAAAGTAGGTGCTAAGCATCACTGTTGACCATTCACCTGATAGATTGAAGTTCAAATCCTAACCGGCAAGTTTGGAACAGTGAAGGAATAGGGGAGTGGGGGAGGTTTTTTTTAAAAAACAAAAAAGAAAAAAATTAGGTATTAGGCATCTGTTACTCATAGTCTAAAGTATCTGAGAAAAGATCATGAATATCATCTACCTACATCTAAGCCTACAATTTATTGTAGCCTACAAAGTTAAAGGCAAATAAGTCATCTATGCCTAAAAAAAATGCAATTTATTGTAGGACCGAATTGCCATGTTCATCTACTCTTGCTTAATAATGATTGTTTACAGGACACTGTGAGAAATTATTGTTCAACATTTCTAAATATCTATTTGTTCATGTGATCGTACCAAATTTTGGGCCTAGAATAAATCAATGTATCTCATTGATATGTCACACTAAATTTCATCCAAGAGAACAAGTGCTGGTTGTGAAGGCATTAAAAATTGATGCCAATTCTGTTGGTGACAAAGGCCCCGTTTGGAAGGTGAATTTTTTAAGTGTTAGTATAAAACTTTACTGTAGATCACTGTAGAAGTTGTAGAAAAACTTTTTTTTTGAGATGAAAAAACTTTTTATCCTTTTCCTTTTCTTTCTTTCTTTTTCTTTTTTCTTTTTCTTCTTTCTTTCTTTTTTCTTTTCCTTCCTCCATTCCCCTTCCCCCTCCCCTGTTCCCTTTCCCGAAACTCCCTCCCCGCCACCCCTCTGCGTTCCTTCCCCCACCACCCCTCTGCTAGCCACCCCTCCCTCTCCCTCCCTCGCCACCCCTCTGCCCGTCACCCTCCCTCTCCCCTTCCCTTTCCTCCCTCCGCCACCCCTCTGCCCGTCACCCCTCCCTCTCCTTCCCCCGCCACCCCTCTGCCCTCTACCCCTCTTTTTCTCTGCCCCTCTTCTCCCTCTCCCTTTCTCCCTCTCCTCCCCCTCCCTGGTGGCCTCCGACACCCAAGAACTTGCAGGGCATTGCAGCAGCCATCCGACGCCAGAGTTGCAGGGTGTTTCTTTCTCTTCCCCTCTTCTCCCTCTCCCTCTCCTCTCCGCTCCCTCTCCCTCCGACGCCAGAGTTGCAGCAGCCATGGATTTTTCAAATTTTTTTTTTAGCTTTGTCTCTCCCCAACTCCTCCCCTCCCCCTCCCCTAGCTACAATCTGGTCGCGCGACCAGATCGCAGCCCCCTTCCCCCTCCCCCTTTGCGATCTGGTCGCGCGACCAAATCTCGGGAGGGGGAAGGTGGTGGGGGAGGGGGAAGGGAGAAAGAAAAAAAAAAGAAAAAAGAGGTTTTGGAAACCAACAGATCGGTCAACGGGGGAGGGGAGGGAGAGAAAAAAAAAAAGATGAAGGCCAGCACTAGCGGCCGGAATAGTGATCGGCGCCGAAAGCGGTGGTGGAGGTAGTGGCCAGCGATGGAGGACGTGGTGGGTAGGGTAGGGGAGGGAAAAGAAGAAAAGTTGAAGGGAAAGTTTTTTGTGTATTATTTTGAAGTGTGTAGGTGAAAAACTTTGATAAGTTTTTTGGGTTCCTGTAGTAAAAGTTGTTAAAAAACTAGTATTATACAAACTTGCTAAAAACTTGAGGTTCCAAACATTTGTATTTTAATCACTTAGGTTTAGGGTATTAGATGCAGAGATATTTATTGATGACACTAAACTTTAAATGACAAACTTTTTATGCATTAACACACTTCTTCCATCTTTCAAGTCATGTTACACCAACTCATAATACCAATTCTATAACTCATAAATCCCATTCAATAGCATGTGAAACACTGTTGGAGAAATAAAAGTAGCTCAATGATTGTAGGCACCGTATAGTCTAGTGAGTCAAGCTAGTTTTCTTCGCACTTATTTTATTTATATTTGTGGAATTTCTCATTATGATAATAAAAGGTAGTAATATAACCAACATCCGTTGGCCTAATTGGCAAGGGACTTGATGTCCTGCTTGACAAATTAGGGTTCGAACCTCGCTACTAGATTTGGGGGTAGGGAGGGCTTAGGGGAGGGTGGGAAGGTTAAAAAAAAAAAAAGAAGAGGCAGTAATATATTAATAGTACTATATTGTACAGGCACGTATATTGAATTAGAATAATGGTAGAACATTTTCTTTCTGAAACTCTATGAGAGTAAATTTAACAACTAAACTATTTATTCATTTGGGCAAGAAATGGAGGTCTGTTGGAGTTTAGCACCAGTGTTCGGATAATTAAGTCACATCCAACGGCACATTTGTCTGAGAAAATGCATGTTAATCAATTGGAAGTACGAGTTTATTGCCAAAATAACTCTTCTTCCAAAACATATACCCAAAGTAACCTAATTTTAGAATTTATTATCTTTATGATCCTTTTTTTGCCACTCAGGCTGCATATGTGCTAGGATGGAGATAAAGGCACATTTCATTTCTCTTTCCCATATAATATCTTCTCCAATTTTCTTTCTAAACCTTCCCGTATTTTTTTTGTTTAATTATCTTTCCTTTGTCAAATGTAATTCTAAGGAGCCAATATTTATATTAACAACACCTAAAAATATGCTTCTCGAATCGATAATCTCAAGGCAAATAAAAATTATTCTCTTGTCTTTTTAAGGAGTAGGAAGGATAACATAAACAAATATGATAGCCTTGAATTTTTGTAATTGCCTACAATTTTCATTGAAATTTTTGCTACAATTTTTATATTTTTAAAATTTACTTTTTTAAAAATATATGCAATAGGTTTGATACATTTTAAAAATTTCAGAAACCAATAATAGCAAGGTCAATAATGGCAGAATTTATTTAAATAATTATAAGGAAATTATAAAAGTTATGCAATCTTCTTGTGCCTCTATAATAAAAAATTTTAAATTTTTAGTTCATGATGGAAACAATAAATTAGATTAGAACTTTCCTTTCTTATTATCCTGCATGGCAATTAGGATAACTAGATGGCAACAATAACATCGTTATGGGAATAAATTTTGAAAATAAATCACATTGGGAATATTTTTTAGGAAGAGTGTTATTTTGGCAAAAAAACTCTTGAAAGTACAGCGTTGACATTCGCATATTCTTGCAGCACAAAACATATTCTAGCAGCGCAGCACGAAAGGTGGCATAATTATGATTAGATATATAGCTGTTAAAGCTTCGTTTATCCATGATAAGCCTTCGAAATTGATTATGAGAAAAAAATTAGATTAATATTTCCTACGTTGGCTGACAGTGTAAGTTTTAGATGAATGATAACTATACAAAATTTGAATTTGAAATCCAACTTTTGCATATGTGTCATAAATCTAACGGTGATAGTATATACACTGTTAATGTATATAAAATTTATCCAAAGAAATTTTGGGCTAACTTTGAGGTTGAAATTCGATTTGACTAATAGGCGCCTAATGGTTACTCATTATTAAGAGAAGGTACAAGTATTTAATTTTTTTGGAAAGTGTAACTAATTCAAAAAAAAATCTAAACGCAAGGAGTACATTAATTATGACTGTGTATATCAGTATGGTAAATGAGATGTGATTTAAATGTGCTAATAGGTATTCAACACTAGGAAAATCCATATCGTAGATGGTAGTAAAGTACGGGCCTGTTTGGAACCTGAGTTTTTTGGGAGTTTGTCTAAAACTTTACTGTAGTGTACTGTAGAAGTTTTTGAAAAAATTTTGTAGAAGTTTTTGTAAGGTGAAAATTTTTTTTTTTCTCTTTCCCTTTCTTTTTCTTTTTCTTTTTCTTTCTTTCCTTTTTCTTTTCTTTCCTCTCTTTTTCTTCTTATACTTCTTCTCCTTCTTCTTCTTCTTCCCCGTTACCTCCGCCACATCCAGCAGCAACTCCACCTCCCGTCGCCCCCCTCTGCCCCGCCTTCCCCCTCCCCCAGCCACCCCCCTCATCCCCGCCGCCCCTATCTGTGCCGCCCCCTCTGCCCCGCCTTCCCTCTCTCCCCCACCGCCCCCCTCTGCGCCACCCCCTCTGCCCCTTCCCCCTCCCCCGCCTTCCCTCTCTCCCTCGCCGTCCCCGCCTGCCCCTCTCGCCACCTCTCTTTGCCCCGCCTTCCCCCTCTTCCCCGCTGCCTCCTCTGCGCCACCCCCTCTGCCCTTCCCCCTCCCCCGCCTTCTCTCTCTCTCCCGCCGTCCCCCTGCCCCTTCCCCCTCCGCCTTCCCTCTCTCTCCCGCTCCCTCTCTCTAACCGCCCCCCTCTGCCCCTTCCCCCTCGCCTTCCCCTCTCTCCCCGCGTCCCCCTCTGCGTCGCCCCTCTTGCCCCTCGCCGCCCCCCTCTGCGCCACTCCCCTTTGCGCCGGACGTAGAGAGAGAAAAAAAAAGACAAGAGAGGATGATGGCAGGTGTAAGCCCCAATGCAACCAAATACAACCAAAATACTCAACCAGACAAGTAGTCAAGTAAATACAATGACAAAGAATATAAGTAATTTTAAAGCACAAAAATAGAGTAACAACAAAGTAAAAGAAATTCAAACCAATCAAACTCCCAAGCTTCTTCCAAACTTGGAGTTGAATCCACCAAATAGTTTCTTCAATTGATGGTAGTGCTAACCAACTTGTACAAGTGAAGGCTCACTCCTTCCTCACCCCAAAAATACTTTGGTTGAACAAAGGAATTTTACTACTCTCCAAGTAAACCCTCAACTAGCTACAATTGAAAATTTACCCACTCAATTAAGAACTACTTTATACAAGTGTGGCAACCTTTATCAAGGTTTTACCACTCCAAGTGATAGGTTCACCTTCACCAAGGTTTTACTCCTCCTAGAGAGTAACCTTCACTTGAGCAACCTCACAACCCAACTTTCCCAACCCCTTATACAACCAACAAAGAATATTTCTACTCAAAAATCTCACTTGTAAGCTTGTATTTAGTGTTGGCAAAAGTCCGTGTCTTCTTGTGCTTTGGAGTATTTATAGAAGGTGAGAAATGGCTCCAAAAGGCTCTCAAACGGTCAAATATTAAATGCTGTCGAAACTAGCCGTTGGCTTGTCGGACGTCCGAACCATTTGCTCTGCGTCCGAACCACCTATCGGACGTCCGAACCATTTGTTCTGCGTCCGAACCCTGCGTCCGATAGAAGTCAGAATGTTCAACGTTCATTCTTTTTGTGTCGGACGGCCGAAGCAATGAATGAGCGTCCGATCCAAGCGTCCAAAGAGTATCGTCGTCAGTCGGACGACCGATCCTCTATCGAGCGTCCGAACCTTCATATTTCTTAACTTCTCTTTGATTCAAATCTTTTCGATTCTCTTTTGGATCAATGACCTGTTCTAACAAATTTCTCACATAAAAACATTAGTCCAAATCTACATTTTGGTTTGTTAATCATCAAAACCAAGGACTGATCAACCAAGGTCAACAATCTCCCCCTTTTAGATGATGACAAACAAAATGAAGATTTCTTTGATCAAATAAGTTCAAATAAAACTCCCCCTTAGAAAATGCCAACATACAAAGAAATTTCAATAAATCCTACTCCCCCTTTTGGCATCAATCAAAAAGTAAACTCCCCCTTTATTTTTCAAATCAAGACCATATAGAATGTCAAAACTTTCAAATGTACTTTCAACCATTTAGCATTTTTTGGATCAAATCTTCATGATGTACCTAAGTATGAGAAATTTCATTTGGTATTTTTTCTTTATAGGGTCCTTGGGAGTTAGTACAACATGATCTAGCAATCCACATGGATTTCATACCTTTTCTCATATTTTTCTTTACATAGCAATCATTTTGCATATGTCCAAATTGGCAACAAAAGTGACACATGATAGAAGTATTTTGCACATAAGTGGATTTAATGCAACTAATTTTCTTACTTCTTATCATAGCAACTTATTTGTGCCTTGAAAAGATTTGCTTTCTTTTGTTTGAGAAAACTTTTGTTTTTCATTTTGGAGAAACTCGTTCAAGTCATTAATTCTTTTCTTTAACAAATTTTGTTTCTCCAACATTTTTTCATAAAACTTTGTTTTCTCTTCCAACTTCCTTTTCAAATTATTTTTGCAATCAAAAACACCTTTTTGATTTTTTAAATCATCATTTTTCATTCTCAAACATTTGTTTTCTTGAAAAAGTTTGGAGTTTTCTTCCAACAAATCATTTATTTTTGTTTTCAAATCTTTATTTTTAGCATAAGATTCTCTCAAACTTTTATGCATTTTAATCATAAGAATTTGCACATCATCATCTTCATTATCTTCATCACTAGAAGAGTGATAAGAATTTACCTCATCTTCTCCAAAGGCCATTAGTGCCATTTGGGCCAACTCTTCTTTTTCTCTTTTTGAATTGCATTCATCCCATGTAATTTTGCAATCTCCTCTTGAACTTCTTTTGTTGAAGATCTTCTTGAAACTTTTGATGTGAGGAGTTATATCATTGTCCACTTCCATGTTTTCATTACCCATGAAGGATGGGTTATCCCCCACTTGAGATGCTTTAAAAGCTATGCCTCTCTTATACATTCTTGCATTTTCTTCCTCTTGCACTTTGAATTTCAGCTTTAATTCATAAGAGGTTAGGGAATTCACAAGAGATTCAATGGACATAGAATTTAAATCCTTTGCCTCTTCTATAGCATTTATTTTGTTTTTCCATTCTTTTGGCAAGGCATTCAAAATCTTTCTATTTTTCTCACCCAAAGAATATTCTTTTCCAAGCAATTTAAGATCTTGAATAATGTCACAAAATCTACTACACATCTTATCAACATTTTCAAGAGGATGCATTTTGAAAAATTCATATTGAAAAACAAGCAAAGATTTCTTTTGTTCTTTAATATCTTGGTTACCTTCATGAAATTCACACAATTTATCCCAAATATCTTTAGCTGATTTACAACCTTTAATCCTACTAAATTCATTTACATCTAATGCATTGTACAATATATACATGGCCTTGGCATTCAAAGAAAGATATCTCTTGTCTTTTTCATTCAATTCTTGTCTAGTCTTTAATCTACTCAAATTAGTGGTAGAGTCAACTATTCTAGCTTCATAAGGACCATCTTCTACCACATACCATAATTCAATATAAACGGATTGTAAGAAAATCATCATTCTTTGTTTCCACATGCTAAAATGAGAATCATTAAACATAGGTGGTCTATCAATAGATTGCCCTTCTAAAAAATAAACATTTATAGTTGCCATGATCTTTACTCTAAGCGGTTAAACTTAATCTCTAAGAGACCAAGCTCTGATACCAATTGTAAGCCCCGATGCAACCAAATATAACCAAAATACTCAACCAGACAAGTAGTCAAGTAAATACAATGACAAAGAATATAAGCAATTTTAAAGCACAAAAATAGAGTAACAATAAAGTAAAAGAAATTCAAACCAATCAAACTCCCAAGCTTCTTCCAAACTTGGAGTTGAATCCACCAAATAGTTTCTTCAATTGATGGTAGTGCTAACCAACTTGTACAAGTGAAGGCTCACTCCTTCCTCATCCCAAACATACTTTGGTTGAGCAAAGGAATTTTACTACTCTCCAAGTAAACCCTCAACTAGCTATAATTGAAAACTTACCCACTCAATTAAGAACTACTTTATACAAGTGAGGCAACATTTATCAAGGTTTTACCACTCCAAATGATAGGTTCACCTTCACCAAGGTTTTACTCCTCCTAGAGAGTAACCTTCACTTGAGCAACCTCACAATCCAACTTTTTCAACCCCTTATACAACCAACAAAGAATATTTCTACTTAAAGATCTCACTTGTAAGCTTGTATTTAGTGTTGGCAAAAGTCCGTGTCTTCTTGTGCTTTGGGGTATTTATAGAAGGTGAGAAATGGCTCCAAAAGGCTCTCCAACGGTCAAATATTAAATGCTGTCGAAACTAGCCATTGGCCTGTCGGACGTCCGAACCATTTGCTCTGCGTCCGAACCATGCGTCCGAACCACCTATCGGACGTCCGAACCATTTGTTCTGCGTCCAAACCCTGCGTCCGATAGAAGTCAGAATGTTCAACGTTCATTCTTTTTGTGTCGGACGGCCGAAGCAATGAATGAGCGTCCGATCCAAGCGTCCGAAGAGTATTGTCATCAGTCGGACGACCGATCCTCTATCGAGCGTCCGATCCTCTACGTCCGAACCTTCATATTTCTTAACTTCTCTTTGATTCAAATCTTTTCGATTCTCTTTTGGATCAATGACCTGTTCTAACAAATTTCTCACATAAAAATATTAGTCCAAATCTACATTTTGATTTGTTAATCATCAAAACCAAGGACTGATCAACCAAAATCAACAGCAGGGGAGGAAGATGGGGAGAGGGAAAAAAAGGGGGAAAAAAAAAAGACCGGCACCGACACCGACACCGGCACCGGAAATTGGTGACAGAGCCGGCAATGGAGGTGGTGGTGGTGGTGGGAGAGGAAGAAGAAGAAAAGGGGAAGGGAATTTTTTTTTGTTGTGTTTTGGATATTTTAAGTGTATAGGTTAAAATTTTTGATAAGTTTTTTGGGGTTCCTGTAGCAAAAGTTATTAAAAAACTAGTTTTATACAAACTTGGTAAAAAACCAAGCTTCCAAACAGGGCCTACGTTTCTCAACAAACTCGTAAATCTGTATCTGAAGCTCTTCTTTTCCCTGAATAACATCAGCTGTGAATTATTTGTGGAAAATGAGGTTACATAAATTCCATGCAAGATTGCTATTTTTGCGTAAAAGTTTCAATAAAATCAATTCCTGTGCCTAAACAATGCTTCCCCTTGTGTAACGCAATAGTTGTTCCCTTGGGGGGTGTGTGGTGGAGAAGTACTTCACTTGTGCAGCACTAGTTGACAACACTTTTAGCCTGCAGCAAAATTAACACTGAAAAAAGAAAAAAGAAAGAAAAAGAAATCCAGCTCATTTTGTTGTTTACATCATTCCGGCAACATCACCACATCAAAGAGAACTAAAGGTGGAAATCAAGAGAATTCTGTTCACCTGAAAGCCGAACAACCATTTATGGAGAAGGTTAACACATTGCCAAAAGGAAAGGATAACGCTTTAGTTTTTAAATGGACAAAACACAATCCTGATGGAATTTCTCTCTCAAAATTTGAGGCATGCACAAAGAATATATATATATATATATAATTGGTATGCAGTTCCTTGAACTACTAAAGCAAACCTTAAGAAATATATCTAGAAAAGAACGAATTCAAACTTAGGGAAATTTTAGCCCACTTCGTTATCCTTGCATCATGATCTAATATTATACAGGTAAAATGTATAGAAATGTTTTAATTAGCAAGAAAATTTTTTCCTTAGGATGAATAAGGTGATATAGAAGGGGGAAGGCAATAGTATAACTAATTAATGAGGGATTTTTCTAATTGGTGCCCATCAATGTTTTCAGAATTGGACCGGACCGGACCGGTTGGTTGGACTGCGAATGTGTCACCGGTCCGATCCAATGCTAAAGCCGGAAGTTCATGGAAAACCGTTGAAAACCGGACGAACTATAAACCGACGGTTTTTTAAAATTCTTCAACAAAGTACCAAGAATGATATAGCTCCGACTCGAACCTTGGTCTCCAAGTTTGCATATGACAATCCTACCACTAGACCATAGTTGGGTTTGTTGAGAATTCTACTTGACTAATAAATATATTAAAACATCAAGTACAGAAAAAGCAAAGTGCATCAGTGCAGACGAACTTTTCTAAATTTTCTTTCCATCACTTTCTTTCTCGGCTTCATCAGGTGGCGCTCTCTAGTTCTTCTCTTGATTTTTTTTTCAATTTTTTCTTCTTAACCATTTTAAACCCAAATATCCACAACAAGATTTTCTCAAGTCTTCACCATTATTATCAGGTTATCATCTTTAGCAGATTGTAAACAAGTTGGAAATTTCAACGTTTCTTGGTTTCCATCATCTTGGTAAGTTTAATTTTTCTCTTTTCAAGGATTTTTTACTATATTATTATCTTTAGTTGATTTTTTTGCATTTTCTTCTTTTTCCCCCCAATTTTCATCTGTTTCTCTAATTTTTGTTTTATTTTTATTTGATTAATTAAGGATGAAATTTTTGCAAAAGTAGCGCACCTCCGTGTAGGAATTGGGTAGGAATTACAAATAATAACATTGGGCTGGTCAAAAATATAGAAGTTGGCACATAATCGAAGCTATTGATCATTGAATTTAAAATAATTAATGGTATAGGATCATTGAATTTAATATAACATGTTAATTAGTGATGCTTAGTAGCAATTAATTTTTTATGTGTTTAATTGTATATTTGTTTTTCAAAAATTTTTAGTTTTTTTTAGTTTGAGCAATTAGATTTATATTTTTATAATAAAATTTTAACTTTTTCAGGTTAAGTTGATGAAATTGTGAAGGTGGTTTTGTTGCTTATCATGCCACTAATGGAAGTTTGTTATTCAAATGGTTTGTCTTGAGTTGAACTCTTTTATGGATTTTTTTAAGGATTGTAAAAGAATTTCAATATTTAATTTATTTATATTTTGTGTTTTTATTTGTGATAATTGGTGAACATTTGGATTGTATCTATTTATGTTTGTAATGAATTTATGAAAACTTGTACTGAATTATGATATTTTAATTATGTTTATCCTTCCATGTTTTATGTATAACTTTTAGGAAATTTATTATTATCTCAATTTAAATTTAGTTACTTCGGTAAATGCATTTTAGAAACTTAAGTCATCGATAACCATATTAAATTGTACATTAGTTGTCAAGTTCAAGTGTAGAATGAAAACTGCTTAGTAAAAAAAAAAAAAAAAAACTGTGAACCTGACCGGCGGGGACCGGTTAGACGCGAACTGCACCTCCCGGTTCACTGACCGGTCCGAGTTTAAAAACATTGGTGCCCATTGGATCTTGTTAAGATATCAAAATTCACCTAATCTATTATGTGTATATATATAGGTATAATAATTATTATTTTCTCTTAATTTATATATTTATTAATTTTATCTGCCATCCTTATATTTATTTATTTTCGCTAATTAAATCTTATACTTCAAAAAATACTGAAATATATCTTAACGAGTTTCCAATGAACTGTTAGACCCATAAAAATGGTAGTGTTTTGCAACAAAAACTTCTGTGATAAGAGATACATCTAGATAGTATTCTAAAATAGAAAATTGAATTTGCAGTCTGAATTTTGATTTTGGACATAAATCAAAGTACATATAAATATTGCAAACTAGAAGAATATACAGAATTCAAGTGTATTCGACCTCTTATCTTTTAGTCACTCAAGCATGTTTGCATATCCATTGACCTCCATCTCTATGCAAAGTCCATGGCCACCAGGACGGGACAGTCCCTCCTCAAGTGTATAGGTGGTGGTTACAAAAACCTCTTCCCTCCCTGCATCTCTAAATCCAAAAAATCCCAACACTTTCTATCAATGGTGCAGTTGTACCTGTTTGGGTTGGTGGAAATTTAATCTGCAAAGGCTCTCCTATGGTCCCATTGAATCAATTTCCTTCCCCACAGAATGGTGCAGTTGTACCATTTGGTCCGGTGACGGTTTAATCCCCATTGATTGGCTGGCTCCCTATGATTTTGTCGAACCTGTCACCTTTACATGATATAAAAGATGTAGGTACAGATTTTTGCCATTTGAAACAAAAAGGCACGTATAATTGCTTACCTTTTCGTAAGGGAAAATCGTTCAAAACGTCTCTCACATTTTACAAGATGACTTTTTTCGTCTCTCACTTTTAAAAGTGTAATTTTACGTCCCTTACAAATTCAAATTGACCAAATTTGGTCCCTACCTAGGTTTCTGACTAGTTTTTTTTGCCGAAATCCACCATGTGACTTGCATGTGATCATTTTTTAAAGGCAAAATTGTCAAATCAAATTTTTACATAATTTGATTCATAGTCCCTCATATTTCACAAAATGAATTTTTTGGTCCCTAACATTTTACAAAATGGTATTGTTTTGCAACAAACACTTCTGTGATAAGAGATACATCTAGTTAGTATTCTAAAATAGAAAATTGAATTTGCAGTTGAATTTTGATTTGGACATAAATCAAAGTACATATAAATATTGCAAACCAGAAGAATATATAGAATTCAAGTGTATTCGACCTCTTATCTTTTAGTCACTCAAGCATGTTTGCATATCCATTGACCTCCATCTCTAAGCAAAGTCCCATGGCCACTAGGACGGGACAGTCCCTCCTCAAGTGTACAGGTGGTGGTTACAAAAACCCTTCCCTCCCTACATCTCTAAATCCAAAAAATCCCAACACTTTCTATCAACGGTGCAGTTGTACTTGTTTGGGTTGGTAGAAATTTAATCTGCAAAGGCTCTCCTATGGTCCCATTGAATCAATTTCCTTCCCCACAGAATGGTGCAGTTGTACCATTTGGTCCGGTGACGGTTTAATCCCCATTGATTGGCTGGCTCCCTATAATTTTGTCGAACCTGTCACCTTTACATGACATAAAAGATGTAGGTACAGATTTTTGCCATCTGAAACAAAAAGGCACGTATAATTGCTTAATTTTTTCGTAAGGAAAAATCGTTCAAAACGTCCCTCACATTTTACAAGATGATTTTTTTCGTCCCTCACTTTTAAAAGTGTAATTTTATGTCCCTTACAAATTCAAATTGACCAAATTTGGTCCCTACCTAGGTTTCTGAATAGTTTTTTGCCGGAATCCACCATGTGACTTGCATGTGATCATTTTTTAAAGGCAAAATTATCAAATCAAATTTTTACATAATTTGATTTATAGTCCCTCATATTTCACAAAATGAATTTTTTGGTCCCTAACATTTTACAAAATGGTATTGTTTTGCAACAAACACTTCTGTGATAAGAGATACATCTAGTTAGTATTCTAAAATAGAAAATAGAATTTGCAGTCTGAATTTTGATTTTGGACATAAATCAAAGTACATATAAATATTGCAAACCAGAAGAATATACAGAATTCAAGTTTATTCGACCTCTTATCTTTTAGTCACTCAAGCATGTTTGCATATCCATTGACCTCCATCTCTAAGCAAAGTCCCATGGACACCAGGACGGGACAGTTCCTCCTCAAGTGTACAGGTGGTGGTTACAAAAACCCCTTCCCTCCCTGCATCTCTAAATCCAAAAAATCCCAACACTTTCTATCAACGGTGCAGTTGTACTTGTTTGGGTTGGTGGAAATTTAATCTGCAAAGGCTCTCCTATGGTCCCATTGAATCAATTTCCTTCCCCACAGAATGGTGCAGTTGTACCATTTGGTCCGGTGACGGTTTAATCCCCATTGATTGGCTGGCTCCCTATGATTTTGTCGAACCTGTCACCTTTACATGACATAAAAGATGTAGGTACAGATTTTTGCCATCTGAAACAAAAAGGCACGTATAATTGCTTAATTTTTTCGTAAGGAAAAATCGTTCAAAACGTCCCTCACATTTTACAAGATGATTTTTTTCGTCCCTCACTTTTAAAAGTGTAATTTTATGTCCCTTACAAATTCAAATTGACCAAATTTGGTCCCTACCTAGGTTTCTGAATAGTTTTTTTGCCGAAATCCACCATGTGACTTGCATGTGATCATTTTTTAAAGGCAAAATTGTCAAATCAAATTTTTACATAATTTGATTCATAGTCCCTCATATTTCACAAAATGAATTTTTTGGTCCCTAACATTTTACAAAATGGTATTGTTTTGCAACAAACACTTCTGTGATAAGAGATACATCTAGTTAGTATTCTAAAATAGAAAATTGAATTTGCAGTCTGAATTTTGATTTTGGACATAAATCAAAGTACATATAAATATTGCAAACTAGAAGAATATACAGAATTCAAGTTTATTCGACCTTTTATCTTTTAGCCACTCAAGCATGTTTGCATATCCATTGACCTCTATCTCTAAGCAAAGTCCCATGGCCACCAGTACGGGATAGTCCCTCCTCAAGTGTATAGGTGGTGGTTACAAAAACCCCTTCCCTCCCTGCATCTCTAAATCCAAAAAATTCCAACACTTTCTATCAACGGTGCAGTTGTACCTGTTTGGGTTGGTGGAAATTTAATCTGTAAAGGCTCTCCTATGGTCCCATTGAATCAATTTCCTTCCCCACAGAATGGTGCAGTTGTACCATTTGTTCCGGTGACGGTTTAATCCCCATTCATTGGCCGGCTCCCTATGATTTTGTCGAACCTGTCACCTTCACATGATATAAAAGATGTAGGTACAGATTTTGGCCATTTGAAACAAAAAGGCACATGTAATTGCTGACCTTTTCGTAATGTAGCATTTTTGTTTCTCAATGCAGGGCTTTACCAAATAAGTTGGCGACACGGGGCACGTATGTTGAATGAGGTTGGTTAGTAGGAATTCATTATTTATTAGGCGGTGCAATCGACTTTCTGTATTTATTAGGCGGTGATGGCGAGTTTCTGTTTGATTGAGAGTGAGTTATTATAGCACTCTCTACTTTGTGCGTGCTGCTATTTTCAGAATTTGCAGTCTTATGTGGGAGAATAAGGAACACTAGTCTAATAGTGAATGCGGAACGTGCACGTGACCGTGCCACATGCACAACTGCAAAATATACTAGTCAGAATAATGGATGATGCAATAAATGTCAAGAATCAAAAGGCAAGAATTCTAGTTGGATGCATTTGTCAACAATGACTTCGGTTTAGAATGACCTTTTAAAAGAACCGATCGACTTGATGAAAAAGAAGTAAATTACGTGATTTAATAAATTTTTTCAGAATATTGAGTTTGTGAAAAATTTTGTTATTCAAATCTAATATTATCACAAGGATAATTTGAGTATAAAATTTTTAAAGCAAGTAAAATGCAAATCTACAGTGTTGTTGGAGAAGTAATTGGAGGATCGTAGATATATAAGACTAAAAAGGAGTAATTTTTCGCACATGGTTAGTGTAAGTTTTCTTCTTTTTTTTTTTTTAACATGAATATACATGTTTGAAAGTACGATATATAAGTATATAACCTATGTTTAAGGTTAAAATTCACTTTTTATACATGTAGCATGCGTTCAAATGAACCGTGTAAAAAAAATTTTACACTTGAGTTTTAAGAAAGACAAGTTTAGATTTTGACATGTAACCAATTTATCAAATTCTGTTAGTTTTCTTTCTTAGACAGAATATGCGAAGATACAAAGTCTTGGCCATACATCATATATTTCAGTTTGATGTAGAGGCATCGAAATAGGTGGTTGGGATGGGGTTTGTAGATTAGGCGGATCATAATTGAATAATAGATATAAATAGGGTAATGGATATAATTGAATTAATCCATTTATAACAATTTAATCCAGCATTGTTATAAGCATGCTGGTACACATGCATAATGAAGCAGCAAGCAAGCTACGAGGATGGACAATAACGATGACAAATTTCATTTTGATGTAGAGGCATCGAAATAGGTGGTTGGTAGATTTAGGCGGATCATAATTGAATAATAGATATAAATAGGGTAATGGATATAACTGAATTAATCCATTTATAATAATTTAATAAAGGGGTCAAAATGGGTCAATTTATTTATATTCATTTAATAAATGGGTATGAATATATTCAATTAATCATTTATAACTTGATTAAAATTCTATATTTTTTGCAAGTTATTTGAAAGAAATAACAACATTTTTATTGTGATTAAATTAGTGAGAAATTCAGATTTATCCCCTTAATACCCACTAAAAATTGAATTTGAATGTATAATTATTTTTAAATGAATATAAATGAGTGAGATGAGTCAAATTGCTGCACGTGAATCAAATGGATCTAATTGTATCATTATTTAAACCCATTCAAAATATATTGCGTATCCAAATCCACTTATTAATGAGCATGCCTGGTCGAATCAATACAAGTAAATTACTATGATTGACGCCTCTAGTTTGACAGCAGCGGACCAGCAGAAATGGCGTCAGCAAACCAGAGGCACCTACCATTATGGTGAGTTTATAATTAAGGCATGCTGAAAAAGACAACTACTATGGATTAAGAAAGTTGGCCAAGAATTAGGGAAGTAAAGTTGAGGGGTCTAATGTAACCTGGATCTTGGCTAGAATTGCTGACCATGGTTTACATAGGACCTGTACCTGCTAAAGCGGAATTCGCAACTGGCTATTATCAGCGTTGATTGGTTGATGATGAGAAATTGAGAACGATGAACAAGATGAAGATCCACACTAATTTGATGAGGTTGAGTGGTATAGTTCGCAGTTTGGAACTGCATTTTTTAATGGTAGATCTACATCAATGACTCAATTCATTAGCCGGTGGGACTAATAAATGAACCGATAACGAACACTTCCGATTCCGAATTGATGTCTAAAGTGTTTTAAAAATGTTAAATACTTGAATTCTTTTTTTTTTTTTTGGTTGAGTAAATACTGAATTCAACTGAAACCATTTTTAGATTGCATTCGTAGCTTGATAATGAAACTATTAATATCAAATACAATGCCAAATAATTCTACTCTCCATATCCAATAGGTTAACATTGTTACAAATGGTGAGTAAAGTCAACATTTTTGCCAACTTATTATAGCTCAACTAGAAAAGACTTAGCTATTTTCAACCCAAACCATTTTTTAATTGCATTCGTAGCTTGATGATAAAAACTATTAAATATCAAATACAACACCAAATAATTCTATTCTCCACATCTAATAAGACGACCTCTAATACAATATAAAGAGAGAGTATTACTGTGTGGTATAAATACACAATATCGCTTTTTAAAATTTCTAATATACCTCTAATTATAAGGGCAACTTTGTCCCAATTTATCCAAAAAAAAAGTTTTCCATAATCAGCAGATAGTTATTTGAATCAGAAGGTAGGTATTTTTTTTAGTATAAATGGAAAGGTTCGAAACAAGACCTCTTACTCACACTCCCTCCCTCTCCCGAACCATCCAACCTAACTAATTAGAATAGAGTTATTTGTTTAGTTATCCATTAACTATGACTTCCTCACACAACTCCTAAGTCCCAAGTGTTTTGCTACGTACACTTCCATCATCTTTCTATATGTATTTATATTATAATGGAATTTGACCCATAAACCCATAAAAAACTGCCTTAAATGGACAATTTTGATAAGTATTTTTTTTTGTTAACTGCATACACGTTAGAGTGTACCTTAAGCACTATTTGTAGTAAACGATGGTGAGCAAAGTTAACATTTTTGTCAACTTCTTGTAGTTCAACTGGAAAAGACTTAGCCATTGTACTGGAAGCACTCGATCCGAATCTCACAGGTAGATGAAAACTACTAAACCTACGTATAATGTCAGGCGCGCCAATGACATGCCTTGTTATTAAGGTGAGCATCCCCTTCTTATAAACACCCAGAAAAGAAAAAAAAATTAATTTTTTAGCAGTACATGAACACAAGTTGCTAAATAATTGTCCAAACATCTCGATTGAAGAATCCAACTACCTTTTTCTCATTTGTAAAGATCGAAATACACTGAATTGACTTGTTATTGGACTAGCTAGCTACCATATTATATGCTTTCCTAAGGATAAGAAATGAAATTTATTAATGGTCCAATATTTTGTCCAATTGAAGTTCCTCATATTCTACTTGGTTGCTGGGTTTGTGGACCAGCCCATTTGTGGGCCAAATCACAAAACCAAACACTTTTAGGTTTAAATTAAGATTTGACTTAAAAAGAAATGTGAGCAGCCGCATGAGGGATTTCATTCTTCGGTCCTGGTGTGAGAACAAAGGCTACAGCCGCCACTTTGAGAGAGACGAAGAGAGAGAAAGAGTGAGAGCTAGAGAGAGAAAATTCTTTGCAACTTTGAAGCCTCAGTTGGAAGGTGATTTGAAGTCCGATTGAGACAAAATTTTATACACGCGATCCTCTTGTCAAGCTCTACTCATCTACCGGTTCAGATTTCAGATTTTCTTTTCGTTTGGTAACACTTTTCCAAATCTATTTCTTTGACAATTGTAGTTTTTGGGAGTGATTTTGTAGCAATTTTGCTTGATTGGTATTGATGATATTATTGTCATTCGAATATTTCGAGTAGACCTGTGTATTCTCATTGTTGTGATAGTGGAGATTTTTAACTGGACTAGATCCCGTGATTTTTCCCAATTTGGGTTTTTCACGTAAAAATCTTAGTGTTCTGTGCCTTTATTTTTCCTTACATTTTATTATTACTGTTGGTATTATTATTTGGTGATTTGATTTATTCCTATTTTAACTGGTACTTGGGGAAAGAGAAATTTGTTCTGGGCTAACTCTGATATTGTGTGCCTATACCGGTACTCCTTTCCCAACAAGTGATATCAGAGCAATCAGGTTAGGTTGCTCATTTACACTGGTTAAAAATGAATGATTCGGATAGTGGTTGCATGATAAAATTGAATGCTACTAATTATTCTATTTGGATGTCTAGAATAGAAGACTACTTGTATTGTAGAGATTTGTTTGAACCTGTTCTAGGGGATAAGGGTAGACCAAATGATATGAGTGATGAAAAATGAGCTGTTATGCACAGAAAAACTGTTAGTAATATTAGAAAATGCATTGGTCAGAGTATTTTTCAATATTTTGCGAATGACACCAAAGCTGATGTATTATGAAAAAAACTTGAAAGTATGTATGAACGGAAGACCGATTTGAACAAGACTAGTTGTCTGAAGCAGATTACTCGGATGAGATATAAAGATGGGAAAGATATGACTGAACACCTGAGTAATTTTCAGGAATTGAAAAATCAGGCAACTATGTTAAATTTGAATTTGGATGATGAAGTGCAGGCTTTATTATTATTTAGTTCACTATCGAATAGTTGGGAAACCAAGGTGGGTTTCACCAGTAATTCAACTCCGAACGGTATGTTGACCATGGCCATTGCAAAAGAGGCCGTGATGAATGAAGAGTTCAGGAGGAAGGAACAAGGAATTATCCATAAGTCTCAGGCCCTGGTGACAGAAAAGAAAGAAAGAAGAGGGAGAAGCAAAAGTAGAGGACCCCACAACAGCAAAAACAAATTCAGAGACAGGTTTGAGTCAAGGAAAAATATTGCATGCTATTATTGTAAGAAGAATGCGCATTATATGAAGGAGTGCAGAATCCTAAAATAGGAACAAGCTGAGAAAAATGGTAAGGCGAAGGAAAAATGTGATGAAGAGACTACAGCAGTTGTGGCAGCTCATGATGATATGTTTGTATTCTGTGATGATGGTCAGGTGAATATTATTCATTGTGACAGTGATTGGGTAGTTGATTCGGGTGCATCCTACCATGGTATTCCTCACAGACATTTCTTCTCAACCTACACCGAAGGGCATTCTGGATATATTAAGATGGGAAATGATGTCTCATGCAAAATTGTTGGCATTGGAGACATATATTTGGATACAGATATCGGGTGCCAACTGATATTAAAAAATACTCGACATGTCCCTGATATTCGTTTTAATCTTATTTCTATAGAAAAACTTACCGATGAGGGTTATCATAACTTGCAAGGTGGAGGCAAATGAAAACTCAGCAAAGAAAATCTCGTTGTTGCTAGAGGAAAGAAACAGAATACCCTCTACTTAATGCAAGTCAAGTTGGGGAAGGGAGAAGTTAATGCAGTTCATGATTCATCAATTGACCTTTGGCATAGGCGACTTGGGTACATGGGTGAAAAAGGGATTCAGACACTTGTTCACAAACAACTCCTACATGAAGTTAGAGGTAATGCACTTAAATCTTGTGTTGATTGCATTTACGGGAAACAACACAGAGTTGCATTTTAAAATTTTCTTCCATCTAGAAAATTGAATCCTTTAGAATTGATGCACATTGATATTTGTTATATGAAAGATAAATCTCTTGGTAGTGCTATTTATTTTATAACTTTTGTTGATGACTTTGCTAGAAAGGTTTGGTGTTTTGTTTTGAAATTCAAAGATCAGGTCTTGAATGTATTTAAAGATTTTCATAGCAAAGTTGAAAGAGAAACTGGTAAACAATTAAAGTGTGTACGTGTTGATAATGGTGGTGAGTACAGAGGACCATTTGAAATCTATTGCAAGTCCCGTGGAGTTAGATTGGAGAAAACTGTGCCAAAAACTCCTCAAGAAAATGGAGTAGCAGAGAGGATGAATTGATCCATCACTGAATGGGTCAGATGTATGCTCTCTAATACTAAGTTGCCAAAGTTCTTTTGGGGTGAGGCAATGAGAACTGCGGTCGATTTGATTAATCTTTCTCCATCAGTTCCTGTAGATGGTGACATCCCAGGGAAAGTATGGACGGAAAAAGATATATCTTTTAAGCACTTGAGAGTTTTTGGTTGCCGGACATTTGTTCATATTTCCAAAGATAAAAGATCAAAACTTGATATAAAATCAAAGTAATGTATTTTCTTGGGTTATGGACAAGAATATTTTGGTTATAGGTTGTATGATCCTATTAAGAAGAAGGTGATCAAGAGCAGAGATGTTATTTTCTTTGAAGATCAAACCATTGAAGATATTGATAAAAGTGATAACTCAAAATCTTCAGATGACATTCTTATTAGCTCAAATTCAGATCCAGATCCAATTCCAGTACCTGTTGATTTTAATCAAGGGGGAGCTGAGACAGAATAGAGAGAGGATGTTAATGATGGTGATAATCCTACTGCTGATGAACCTGAACATGAGGCACCACCTACTCCACCACCGTCACCACCAGATGAGTTTAGGAGATCTACCAAAGAGAGGAGACCTTCTAGCAGATATAATTCTCATGAATATCTGTGGTTAACAGATGGAGGAGAACCTGAGTCCTACTGTGAAGCTTTAGAGCATGAGAACAAAGAAGATTGGTTGCGCGCCATGTAAGAAAAAATGATATCCCTGCATGAGAATCATACTTATGACTTAGTGAAACTACCCAAGAGTAAGAGAGCTCTAAAGAATAAATGGGTTTACAGGTTGAAAATTCAGGAGCACAGTTCACAACCAAAGTACAAAGCAAAATTGGTTGTGAAGGGGTTTAGTCAAAAGAAGGGTATAGATTTTGAAGAAATCTTTTCTCCTGTGATAAAAATGTCATCAATTTGAGTTGTTCTTCGCATTGCAGCCAGTTTGAATCTGGAAATCGAAAAACTTGATGTGAAAACAGCCTTCCTGCATGGCGACTTGGAAGAGGAGATCTACATAGAACAACCAGAGGGGTTCAAAGAAAGTGGCTAGGAAAATCTTGTATGTCGTCTCAAGAAGAGTTTGTATGGGTTGAAACAGGAACCGAGATAGTGGTATAAGAAGTTTGACTCCTTCATGATAGACCATGAGTACCACATGACCACATCTGATCACTGTGTTTATGTGAAAAATTTTTCAGATGGTGATTTTATTATTTTTCTGCTATATATTGATGACATGTTGATTGTTGGTCGTGATACTGTGAAGATTGACAGGCTAAAAGGGGAGTTAAGTAAATCCTTTGTAATGAAGGATTTGGATTCGGCTAGACAAATATTGGGATTGAAAATCTCACGGGACAGGCAAAATGAGAAGCTTTGGTTGTCTCAAGAAAAATACATTGAGAAAGTACTCAACAGGTTTAACATGAGCAAGGCTAAGGAAGTTTCAACTCCACTTGCGGGTCACTTTAAATTGAACATCAAGCAGTGTCCTACAAGTGAGAAAGATAAAGAAGATATGAAAAAGGTTCCTTATGCCTCGGCTATCGGTAGTTTGATGTATGTTATAGTTTGCACCAGACCAGATATTGCTCATGCTGTTGGAGTAGTCAGTCGATATTTCTCTAATCCTGGTAAGGAGCATTGGAATGCCGTCAATTGGATTCTCAGGTATCTCAAGGTAACTTCCAAATTGTGCTTATGTTTTGGCAATGGAAAAACTATGTTAGATGGGTACACCGATGCAGATATGATAGGTGATCTTGACAATAGGAAGTCCACATCTGGATATTTGATGACTTTTGTAGGGGGAGCAGTGTCCTGGTAAAGTAAATTACAAAAGTGCATCGCCCTTTCTAGTACGGAAACAGAGTATATCGCAACCACTGAAGCATGCAAGGAGACTCTTTGGTTGCAGAAATTCCTTCAGGAGTTGGGTATGAAGCAAGAGAAATACAACCTTTATTATGACAGTTAGAGTGCTATTCATTTGTGTAAGAACTCCACATTTCACTTTCGGTCCAAACACATTGATGTGAGATATCATTAGATTCGGGAAGTATTAGATTCCAAGTTATTGACACTTAAGAAGGTACATACAAATGATAATGGTACGGACATGTTTACCAAGGCATTGCCTAAGGATAAACTCTTATTTTGCAGACAAGAAGCAGGTTTGGTGGTGTGAGAACCCGTAAATTTTCTTATTTTCTAGATTTTATTTTATTGAATTGCATGCTTTTCATATTTTCTATATTAGGAAAATTTTCTATATAATTTTATGAGTAAATATGATTTTTCAATTATTTTTCTAGTATAAGTTGGTTCATGAGATTTTAGGAGTGAATACCGGACGTGGGACCTGCTAGTGCGAAAAGTTCGGTAAAATTTGGCCAGTTAGGTTAAGTTTTGTATACAGGATTTGATTTACTAAGTGTTAAGAGATGATTAGAGATTATCAAATGGATTAGTGTGAGAGAGACAAAAGGATAGCTTTGCATTAAATAAGGGTGACAAGTGTCACCTTGTGATTTAATCTTGACTTTAACTACTATTCATTAACTTTACCAATTAATCAAAATTGACCCAAAATCATCTTCATTTCAAGCTTCTTGTGGCCGGCCATCTCAAGAGGAAAAGAAAAGAAAACTCTCACCTTGCTTGCTTTCAATCTTGCTCAATCTAGCAAATCAACCGATTAAACTTGGAATTCCTTCATAAAAACCCTTCGTTTAGTAGTAGTGAGATTGGTTGTGAAGTGGTTTGGAAGAAAGTGGTTCTAAGTTGGCTCCTTTCTTGAGTTGGTAAGGTGAGTAGCTAAGGAACATCTCTTTTGTTCTCAATAATGGTTAATTAGTGGCTTGTGGTAGTCATAGAGGTGATTTTGTGTAAGATTTTGTGCCTTTTGGTGGAGATTGGTGAATTTTTATATTTATTCTTGATTTTTCTATTTTTATATTTTTGATATTGTGTGGCCATGGATGATGGATTGGGATAGTTTAGAATGAAGCTATAGTGCGTAAATTGTAGTTAATTGCGGAAAATTTCCACTTTATGCGGAAAATTCCAGATTAGGGTTTCAATTAACCCTATTCTGCCCGGTACTGTTTGGATAGGAAAAAAGCCGAATTAGCCTTAGGTTAAAATATGAAAGTTGTAGAAAATAATGTTTTATAGTTGTCTGTAAAGTTTCAGCCCAATCCGAGCTCGGTAGCCTGTGAAAAGATGGAAATACCCAGACTGCCCTAGGTAGGAGTTAGGCGGTCAGGGTTGGCAGTTCACCCAAACTGACCGCGACCGTTCACCCTGATGCGTATTGAGTTTGATTTTGGCCAAATCATGAAAGTTGTAGTGCTGTGTATTAAATTTCTAACGGTCCTGGAAACGCCCCAATTGGACTTCGGTAGCCTGAGTTATGGTCGTTTAACAAGAATGCAGTTAGCTAACCTGTTTGTGCGATTCTGGTTTGTACATTGAAATTTTGACCTAGCTACACCGCGAACTGGACTGAGTGATCTTCATCAAAGTTGTAGCCCTTTATTTTAGTTTCGAAACAGTGTAAATTGCACCTCAATCCGACAAGTGTAGATTCAGTTGTGTTAGTTCCGCTAAACAACGTCAAATCTGCCTTTTGTTTTCCAACCTAAATTTCATTTCCGCACATGTCCTAACTTGATTTTGCACTTATACATTCTATTTGGTCTTACTCTAGTAGTATGTAGATTCGGTTTATGACTCGTACTCGAGTCTCATTGTGTTTTATTGTATGTTTTAGGACGTGCCGGTAACGCGGAGCGCTCGTTGGGCAGAAATTTGTGATTTCACTCTGTGTTTGCTTGGTGAGTGTACTACTCACGTGATTGTTGCTACATGGCTTGGTTATACTTGAACTTTATGACTTGAATGCTTATGTATATGAATGAAATTGTTTGAGACGAGGGTGTACTTTATCACTCTCGCGCTCTATGGCTTATGTGACTGTTTACTGCATTAATTGAATTCTACTTGAACATACTTGCATTGGGGTCGTTTGGACGAGTCTCCAACGACCATTACTGTTATCACTGAGCTCAACCCCATTGGTGGTCAACTGAATCGAGCCGGCAAGGGATTGGTCGAGAAAATTGACAAGCCATGGGAACTGTTTATGTGGAATTCTTGAGTATGAGACTCTTGATTCCGGTATACTCGAGTATTATCATTTCTGAACTGATTGGAATTCGGGTCCGGTAGGGATATGTGAGGTGGAAGGAATCGGTGAAAGTGGAGTCTACGGCATTGGTTACTCCTTAAGCGTTTACGGAGGATCAACGGGGCGAGATCAAGTACGGCAAGCAGGGATAAGGGCTCTTGAGAGCTGACCGTATCCTTTTAAATATCTTTATTGAAACGTGATGCGAATTGACTCACTTATTGGATGTGTTTGGATTGAATAGATTTGTGTTTATGTGAACTTTGTTACTTGGGTGATGGTACCTCATTGGGCGAAAACTCACTCCATTAAATTTTATTTTCCTTACAGGGAACCACTTTTGGGGACTATGATGTTTTGAAGCACGAGTTGAGCTAGTTTTAATATATTTTTGTAAAGCTCTTCGATAGTTGAAAAAACACTAAATGTATTTTGATCTAATTATCTTCCTTTTGTTTTGTAAATTACAAACGTATGTGTATAACACTGTTTAACCCTGTTCATGTATCCTATTTGGTTTGAAAATATTTTCCTGAGTTATATGACATGGCACCCACTATTCATTGGCGGTTTTGATTTTCGTGTTGCTATTTTACAATTTTGAATAGTTTGAGCGCGCTATTACCTTCCGGAATGTTTTAGATCGGATTTAATTGTCTCGTTAGTTCTGGCGAGAGTTGGGTAGGCAATCCGATGACCCCTTTGGTACGCCTTAGGGGAAAGTGGGGTTGTCACAGATGGAACCCCCCAAATGAGATGGAGGGGGAGATTGTTGGGTTTGTGGGCCAGCCCATTTGTGGGCCAAACCACAAAACCAAACACTTTTAGGTTTAAGTCAAGATTTGACTTAAAAAGAAAAGTGAGCAGCCGGATGAGGGATTTCATTCTTTGGGCCTGGTGTGAGAACAAAGGCTACAGCCGCCACTTTGAGAGAGACGAAGAGAGAGAAAGAGTGAGAGCTAGAGAGAAAAAAATTCTTTGCAACTTTGAAACCTCAGTTGGAAGGTGATTTGAAGTCCGATTGAGACGAAATTTTACACACGCGATCCTCTTGTCAAGCTCTACTCATCTACCGGTTTAGATTTCAGATTTTCTCTTCGTTTGGTAACACCTTTCCAAACACATTTCTTTGATAGTTGTAGTTTTTGGGGATGATTTTGTAACAATTTCGCTTGATTGGTATTGGTGATATTATTGTCATCCGAATATTTCGAGTAGACCTGTGTATTCCCATTGTTGTGATAGTGAAGATTTTTAACTGGATTAGGTCCCGTGATTTTTCCCAATTTGGATTTTTCACGTAAAAATCTTGGTGTCCTGTGCCTTTATTTTTCCTTGCATTTTATTATCACTGTTGGTATTATTATTTGGTGATTTGATTTATTCCTATTTTAACTGGTACTTGAAAAAAAAAGAAATTTGTCCTGGGCTAACTTTGATATTGTGTACCTGTACCGGTACCCCTTTCCCAACAGAAAACTACTAAACCTACGTATAATGTCAGGCGCTCCAATGACATGCCTTGTTATTAAGGTGAGCATCCCCTTCTTATAAACACCCAGAAAAGAAAAAAAATTAATTTTTTAGCAGTACATGAATACAAGTTGCTAAATAATTGTCCAAACATCTCGATTGAAGAATCCAACTACCTTTTTCTCATTTGTAAAGATCTAAATACACTGAATTGACTTGTTATTGGACTAGCTAGCTACCATATTATATGCTACCATATTAATGGTCCATATTATATGCTTTCCAAAGAATAAGACATGACATTTATTAATGGTCCAGTATTTTGTCCAATTGTAGTCCCTCATGTTCTACTTGGTCCCATGGTGTAAGACAACTCACTTAGCCAGTTGATCATGCATTAATGCAGTACATCCTTAGCAAATTTGCTTTTATTACATAAAAAAAGAAGGTTAGCACTCCAGGGCAAAAAAAAGGTTCATGTATTCCATCTTTATTCACAAGTGACATAAAACAACTACAAACTAGATTAATCTAATAGTTTAAATGTCAAAATTTCCCTCAAGACATAGTTTAGTTATTAGTTTGCATTATTTTTTATGGAGACCTCTACACTCTTGACAATAATATCTTAAATTTCTAGAAAAAAAAAGAGAAACTTTAATATTGTTTGAAGTTGTAAAACTCAACCAATGAACAAGGCCAAAAGTAATAGACAACTCCAAACCATAAAGTCTAGTACTTTACTCAAGCACTACTAAATAATTCATACTCACACGACATTTTTAAAATCATTTCTACTAAGAATTTCTTCCATTATTACTTGATAATGATTTAAGACTAATTTAAGAGTAGAGAAAACTAATTCAATTGAAGAGACAAATTAGAGAAAGTTATAATACATAGAGGGACAATTTCATCTTTTATAATATTTTATAGGTTTTTGTATCATTTCATTAAGCAAAAAAGTTGAATGGAGTGCCGAAACTTTTCTTAGAGCTACCATATCATTTGCCTAAATCTCTTCTTAGGTTTGTTAAAGAATAATTAGCTTGCACCATACTTCTCTCGTTTTGTGGTATTTATTAATGTCTATTTTGCTTTGATACCTGTGTAAAGTTTCTAATCACACGATTCAATTAATCTATAACTATATTAATGTATAATTTCTGATTTGAATTCGTTAAAATACTTGACATTTTCACATAACTAGAGTACTAGGTCAACACACATATATTGGTTCATTTGGTAATTAAGGATGGATCACTTCTTCATTAAAAATCATAAATTGATTCCTGGTGATAACTGAAACTAAAATCACTCAAACATTTTTTATATAATAAAAGGCACTAAAGATTGTCACAACCATTATACACTTTAAGCAATAAAAAGTGCATATGAACCACTAAGCTTTGCTCAGTGACCAATAGAGGAACTTAAGTTTCTCCTGGGTGTTAGTTAGGATTTGAACCCTATCGACATCATTTTCATCAAAGAAGTAGACCTTAAAAAAAAAAAATGATATGAGCAGCCCCTTTGCCTGCTGAGAGGGTGGGAAAAGCCTATTCCAATTTTTTCTTTTTTTTTTTTCGGTTGGCATTGTCCCATCCATGTTAGTATCAGTAGCTATCAAAATTGAGGCCCCATAACAAAAGGAACAAAATTGTAATTAAAAAGTTGTAAATTCTTATAATTGTCTATGAGTTGCATTTATCGTAATCATCTAATTGTGGTTCACATGAACTCTTATAAACCAACAAAAAATAGAAAAAAAAAAAAGTTATCACAACTCTTTACTTTTATAGCTTTTACGGAGTACAGGATGAAAGCAATGAACTACCCTTTTTTTTTTTATATATAAAAAAAAGTTTGATGGATTCAACTCCAATCAATACAACGGATCAAAATATGCCCTCGAACCATAGGATGCTTCAAAGTTTTTTATAAATTATTTATTTAATTCTTACATTATCAGTAAAATTCGAATGTACGATGAAACAGTGATCGTACTTATTAATAGAGCCAACTTATGCTGGTGAAGTGATGAGCCGTCAATCGAAGAGTACGTAGCAAATTTACTTTGCTCTAAGCGAAGAGTACGGTAACAATACTGAGAGTAAATGCAAAATAAACTAAAAAGGCTGCAAAAACCGATCCCTCAGTAAATGAATAGCATTGCTGTGAAGTGCTACGTGTAGGTGTGGTTAGGAGTTTGGTGAAAAGTAAAATCGAGTGATTGCATTCATGCATGTTTTTCTATAAATTGCGACATCAAAGTAGACATTCTAAAGATACAATACACGGCTGAGAAAGCCTGAGAGAACTCTAGAAGAAAGGTCTACTATGGCTTCTAAACCAGGGATACTGTACGACTGGCCATGGACTCCTCTAGGCAACTTCAAGGTACTTGTTTTTTGCTCATTTTCCTCACTGTTTTGGTGAATATACAATGCTTGTTCTAGACAGTTTAAAGTTATAGCTCATCATTGCATTTTTTTTAAAGCAAGAAACTGTTTTGATATGTTTTTTTTAATGCTATTTGCTTATTCTTTAAGTTGAAGAAAAATTTATCTGACTAGTAGGTGCTTCTGAACCCAACTTTTAGCTTTTTAAAAAACTGCAATTAGAGCCTAGCCTTTGGGAACAATCAGACTTTGGTCTCTGAATCAGAATGTAGCGAAGCAAGGCGTCAAGAAAACGATGATGAATTGGCAGTTGGCTTTAGAATGGGGTTTAGATATGTCCATTTTTGTTTTGAGTCTGCTATGTTCTGTTAACTTTTAGTATATGTATAGAGTTGTATAGGTGTAGTAATGGACTGTAATCCTCTTTGTAACCATTTCATCCTCATTCTGATCAATGGAAAATTTTCTTTTATGCAGAGAAAAAAGAAAACCAAAAAAAAAAGAAAAAAGAAAAATTCTATGTTGTGAGGTTCTACTACATCGATTTCCTTTCCTTCTTCTTCTTCTTCCAATTTTGTCCTGTGATGTCAATCCGAGATGTTTTTGCAGCAAGCTTAAGGGACCAATAGTGTACCGAATTTTGACAGCTTGCTGGAACTTAATTACATACGACTATTGTGACAAAATGCGCCTTTGAGAGCTGGTAGCAAGGACTAGTGTTTGTCCAAGGGCAATTCGGGCAATTCATAAAGAAAATCTTGTGCGACATTGTTGCCCTTCAGCCTAATGTAATGTCAATTAGAGTCTCTTCTGTTTCTTAGCCATAGTCTTTATGGTTCCTTTCCAAGCATGACACTACTTGGAAAAAGTACAGATGAAGTATGAGTATAAGGGCCACTAAGCCTTTGGCTGGTGGTCTTGTCATCTGTCAACCCTTGCCTTTCACCCCCTTGCCTTTCACCAATTTTTCATTATAGGTAACTGGAGTTTCTGCTCGCATCGAGTCCTCCTCCCTTCTCCCTCTAGATTAGATTATGACAAAAAAAAAGTACGAATATAAGAAAGAATACGGATGAGCATTTAATGAATATGGATGCAAAAGTATAGCAATATTATTGTCCCTAACTTTCAGTCCTTTTCTCGCCAAATATTTGCATATATAGACTTATACTACATGATATTTTCATGTACATCACATGAATGTTAGATTTGCACTTTATGAGATGTAAATACTTGTTTGTTTATATATTTCAGTATATTAACCGTATATCTGTTTTTTTCTTTTCTTAATTTTATGCTGATTAATTGGTGAATCAAGTACGTTGTTTTGGCTCCTTGGGTGATCCACCACACCTATCCCTACATGGTAAAGGATGCAAGCGGCAGAGACCTTCCGATGTTTCTCGTTTTTCCATTTCTGCTGTTAAGGATGCTCCATAATCAGATCTGGATTTCGTTCTCTCGCTATCGAACAGCCAAGGGCACCAACCGGATTGTTGATAAGAGCATTGAATTTGAGCAGATTGACAGGGAAAGAAACTGGTGCGATAGCTAACTTCTTTCAATTCTACAGCATTTGTGGTGCAATCTCATCAATGGCTGATCACGAGTTTTAAAAAGTGCATATACTCACGTTCCAAACTAACCAACCGTTTGGATTAACTATATTTTTTGGCATGTTTTTGAAAAATTTTACTGTAGTGGAGTTTTTATAGTATATTTTGGAATATTTTTCGAAAATATTTTGAAATATTTAAGAGTAGTAGAGTTTTTAAAACATATTTTGGGATTTTTTTAAATATTAGAAAAAATTAGACTACTTTTTAGAGTACCTTTTATAGTATTTTTTACAGTATTTAAAAAACTAGTTTTTGAAAAACTTAAGGATCCCAACAGCTAAGATCTAGTTTAATTTGTGTAGAATTTTCCTTTTTTTTGTTTTTTTTGACATTAGGATGTATTAAAATTTAACTTTATACGTAAACAGGGACGACAATATTATCTTTAATGGGATAGTATTCTATATGGTGGCCACGATAAAGAGTACTGCAAACATGCCCATTTGGAGGACAGATGGGGTGATCATCACAATTCTGTTACATGTTGGTCCTGTGGAGTTCCTCTATTACTGGCTGCATAGAGCATTGCACCACCACTTCCTCTATTCTCGTTACCATTCACACCACCATGCTTCAGTAGTCACTGAGCCTATTACATGTAAGAGATTACTTATTCTTAGCAGTGAGTTTGAATTCTTAGCACAAGTTTTTTTTTTTTAGTCCTACCATCCCTCCTCACCTTTTTTTTAAAAAAAAAAATTCCCACTTCTTCCCGTACCTTTTCCACCCTAATTGTCAGGATTCGAGCCCTGAATGTAACAGTGAGAAAGACTCTCTTAACTGGTCAATAGGTTACAAATGAAGATATCTATTTCAGTAGCACCACCAAAAAAAAACAAAAAGGGTTTACATCTACTTACAATTGTTAGTCACAATTTAATGATAATTAACAATATGATGGTGTTGCAGCTGTAATTCATCCATTTGGAGAACATGTGGCCTATTTCTTGCTCTTCGCAATCCCATTGGCCACAACATTTTTCTCCGAGACAGCCTCTATTGTTTCATTTATTGGTTACATCAGTTATGTTGATTTCATGAACAACATGGGGCACTGCAATTTTGAGCTCATTCCAAACTGGCTCTTCTCCATCTTCCCCCCTCTCAAGTATCTCATGTACACTCCCTCGTAAGTCTTCACTGGCTCTGCTCGTAGTCGAATAATTTTACATAGCATTTCTCGGTAGGTTTTTTTTTCTTACTCTACATTCCTAAAGTGCAATGGATCACATGTGGAGGGCTTTCATCCGTGATGCTCTAACCATATTTTGAAGTTAGAGAACAGGGAATAAAGCGGCAAATTAATTGTTCATCTACCATCAAGCAAAAGACCAGTAATCTTCTTTATGGTTCATTAGTGTTGGACTGCAAGGACCACGATTTCCTTGGCAAAAGATAGAACTCACCATTCATTATGAAGTTATCTCTAGCGCAAAAGATTGCTTCCTTTGTTCGCCACTGAAACATGTCCATCATTTGGATCTTTTTAATTTACATTTACAATTCTGCCAAATTTGTAGGTAACAAATATGGGACTTTGTTTTTTCCTACCATCATCAGAAAAACTGAAGAGAGACAGATATATATATATATATATGTCTGTGTCTATGTGTGTGTGTGTGTGAAAGAGAGGAAGGGAACGGTTTAGGTGGTAAACTTATACTTTAAACATGATATTTGCATCTTTCTTGCCATTGATACTTTACGACTTTGGTTATGCAAAAAATATAAATGTCTAGTAATTGAGATCATGCTCCACTGAAGTTGAAATATTTTATCACTGTGTTTGGGGAAGCTTTTACTTATGTGAATAAGCTTCAGCTTGAGCTAACTGCTACAGGCTATGTGATTTCATTCTATTTTGATGAATTAAGTGTTAGATGGATTCAACTAACATTTCCTTTGATGCTTCAGGTTCCATTCCTTGCACCATACCCAATTTAGAACCAACTATTCACTTTTCATGCCACTATATGATTACATCTATAATACAATGGACAAGTCTACAGAGAGTTTATATGAGAGCTCACTCAGTAGACAAGAGGACTCTCCAGATGTGGTTCATTTAACACATTTAACAACACCAGAATCCATCTATCATCTAAGGCTAGGCTTTGCATCCCTAGCCTCTCAACCCCATGATTTCAAATGGTACTTCTATTTCATGTGGCCACTGACACTTTGGTCCGTTATGCTCACTTGGATTCATGGTCGAACAATTGTTGTTGAAAGGAATGTCTTCAAAAATCTGAAATTGCAGACCTGGACTGTACCAAAATTTACCATTCAAGTAAGACATCTTTTATCTAAGGGTTTGCTTGTATGTTAAGTAGTTGGTTCTTGCATTTAACTTCGACTTAATCTGCAGTACTTTGCGCAATGGCAAAGAGAGTCTATCAATAGTCTTATCGAAGAAGCCATATCAGAAGCAGAGAATAAAGGGGTTAAGTTGTTGAGTCTTGGGCTACAGAATCAGGCACGGTTTTCGATTTTTTATATGCTCTACTATTTGAGTGCTGTATTTTCTTCAAGGCCATTAATTTTATTTTGAGGTAAACGTATTCTGCTTTGTTCCAGGCGGAGGATCTGAATGGAAATGGAGAGCTTTACATAAGAAGGCACCCCCTTCTGAAAGTGAAGTTGGTAGATGGAAGTAGTTTAGCAGTTGCAATTGTACTAAACAGCATTCCGAAAGGAGCAACAGAAATTGTCCTCAGAGGAAATCTATCCAAGGTTGCTTATTCAATTGCCCTTGCATTATGCCAAGGAGGAACTAAGGTATTATTGAAAACGAGAATGCATCGATATCCATAATATCTTTACTCATCCTGCTCTGAACCAAATGTTTTGAACTCCAGCTTAAGTGTTTTAGCTCGAAACTGGAATTACTCCAAGGGGTCTGTGTACGCTGAATTTTCCATATTCGAATCTTAAATCCATGATCAATTGCAACAATTTCAGGTAGGCACCATCCGCGAGCATGAGTACAAGAAGCTTAAAGCAAGGCTTAATCCAGAGGCTAGAAGTAATCTGGTCCAGTCAAAACATTGTGCTACAAAAGTAAGCATCAATCTCTTTCATGTCCTGGCCATGTTAGCTTCGCACCAACCCAAAAAGTATTCATCATAGAAATGAATGAAACGAGAAAACGGGAGCATGAAACACCCTGTTAAGGTTGGGATTGCCCAGCCATAAAATGATTCAGCTGGTTCTCTACCGTTTCCCATCTTGCATTCAAATTGAATACGTAAAACTTTTACAAATTAATGCACCAGAATATAGGTGAAAAACAGTGTTATATTTGTTCATAAAATGGAGCAGAAATTGAACATATATGCTTCTTGTTTTTTCAGGTTTGGATAGTGGGAGATGGATTGACTGAAGAAGACCAAATGAAGGCATCAAAAGGCACTACTTTTATTCCCTTTTCACATTATCCTCCAAAGAAAATGCGCAAAGACTGTTTCTACCACCATACACCATCAATGTTGGCTCCCAAGCATCTTGAGAATTTGGACTCTTGTGAGGTTAGTCGTGCGCAATATTTGCTCATAACTACATGAAAGCCCATTTCTTTGTCCAAAATACGAATGTTCTGCATCATTCTGACCGAAATACAACTGATAATAAAAAGATTCCACCATTTCTTGGTTTTGTTTTCTGTCAGAATTGGTTGCCCAGGAGGGTGATGAGCGCTTCTCGTGTAGCTGGAATATTGCATGTTTTGGAGAATTGGAATGTGAACGAGTGTGGAAACATGATATTCAACATCGAGAAGATCTGGCAAGCCAGTATTCACCATGGTTTTCGTCCACTGGCGGTGACGCCCAAGGCATAATCCGACTCCAAATGAACTCGCACTGTCTTTCGAATCAGTCATATGATCATCTTTATAAAATTTAAGCTAGGCTATTGTTCTATTTCTGGTTACTATTCTGCTTCGTTGATTAAGTTATGATAAGACTTGATATTCGGGTTGTACTCAACTTCACTTTACTGTAAGGAATTTATGCTAAGCAGGATATGTCATTTAGCATTACATACAAATAGGGATTGGTGGCACCCGCCCCGCGGGGCAGGCGGCGGCGAAGTATTCCCCCGTATACCCCTGCTCCAGCCCCCGCCCCCGCCCCGTCGCTCGTTAAAAAAAGTAAATAAATAAATGTATATGATTATATATATAATATTTAATTTAATTAGTTATAAAATTATAATAATGATATTATTAGTTATAAGTATTATATAATATATATTAGTATATATAATATAATTGATATTATCAATTATATTAATAATTATACATGTCTATTAATAGAAATTATTAATTAGTTATACTAAATTTACTAATATATTTATACTAAATTCGTAATTATACTTAACACAATAACACTTTTTTTCTCAAAAAAAAAAAAAATACAATAATGCCTTAGTAATTGTATTTGTGTCAAAAGTAAAAATTTGACTACTTTAATTGTATTTATTTTACTATGTTGGATTGTATTCAAATAGTTTTTGTTTTATTATTTTTATGGGTTTCAATTGTAAAATTACAATGAATAATAATTTGGTGATATATTGATATTTTAATACTTGATTATTCGTTAAAATTTAACTATAAAAAATTATATGACAAATTTTTATTAGCCCTGCGGATACCCCTGCGAGGGTAGTGGGGTGGGGGCGGGGCGAATTAGTGGGTAGCAGGGCAGGGACGGTGGAGGGGTCCCGCGCCCCAACCCTGCCCCATTGCTATTCCTGCATACAAATTCCCTTCAATTCCTTTTGTTAGCTTATTTTGGGGTCAACTAATTTCAGTGAAAGTGTAAAATACAGTCTACCTTGCCAAATAAGGCTCTAAGCGAGTGTTATTCAACACGAAATTTTCGAATACTAGCTCCTGGCTTCTTATGTATATGATAATTGTGTAGATAAAAGTCATTAATGGAAACAGGCTTAAAATGTTTAGAGGTTGTTTTCTCTTCTTGCCAGCCGCGTGTGCATGACATGTGAACAAATTTAAGTCTCAGAGGGAAGAGATCGTTGCAATTGAATATTTAGGGACAAAATGACGAAAAGAATTTGTATCACAGCCCCGTCTCAAACTATCGCAGATGCAAATTGGCTGTGATTTACTTCACCCGGTTGCTTCTGCACCATGATCCAATTTTTTACACTGAAAAATTATATTCAAAGGATCCTCGACTATCTATGCCAAGATTTGCGCTGCTTAATGTAGGTCCAAAACGTCGATGAGATTTTCGAGTTGACCTGTATATTTAACGTATTAACTCCGTTATCAAAACTCAAATTAATTGATAAGAACATTAGTTAAATAATGAAATATCTGATTCGACTTTCAAATTCTCTTCTTTATCCTAGATTTGAAGTCTCTCGATTTTTTTTTTTTAAGAAAAGTACTATCCTACTTGGGCAGTTTTTTTTTGGCTGTATGCTTCCTGCAAAGTCCAAACTATACTATTGATATTAGACCCCAAAAAGCAGTAATTATATAATCTCTCTATGTTTTCTTTTTAAATTTTCCTTGAAGGAAAATTATCCAACTTTCGTGGAGCATAAGGTATCAGTGCATCACCAGACAAGTAAGTACTGAGTTTTGATTTTTATTTCTATTTTTTGGTACAGGAGCCTTCGACTTTATTCTCCACTTATCAAAAATTCAAATGTTCAATATTAGACTGTAGATTTCAGAAGTAGGTGCCGCAGCTTGATCAGCAATTTTCTCTCCCTTCGCCGTGACAGAAAAACAGAAGAAAAAACATTATAGTAACTATTAAAACAGGTTAATATGCAAACCTAATAATCAGCAAGAGAAAGAATGCTGAATATACCCCCAAAAAAAAAATTCTTTTTTACAGGAAGTGTGTTTGAATTGTAAATTATTTGAGATATTTTTACTGTAGCACTTTTTGTGATGTGATGTATGTGAGATAAAAAGGTATATTGAAAATTGTAACGGTGATGACAAATAATCTCCTGCCTATGAGTTGTCAAAAACTGTTGCTTCTTCGTACATTCGTACATCAATTTATTGTGCGGCTCCAATTCACAATGTCATTGACAACACCACCCAGACATATCACCATCATTTTGAATAAAGAATACATGCATCTAAATAGAAAAACTTCTATTCTAGAGCACAACGATTTATGGCAACAGGTACCACATTAATTTCTGAAGAAACAATGGAAAGCATTCCTCTTACTTCATTGTCAGGCTCAAATCTTTTGTATCTGAGCATGCATAAATACAACCAACGACTCTACTCTTAGGGTAGTTGGTACCAAAAGAGTTTTAAAACTCTATTCGAGTGTAACTTAAGAGATCAAATCCCTTGACTTACATTCTAATATCTAAACCATCCTGAAAATTTCGCTAGCGGATGCGCACCCGTCTGAACCGGTAGTGGTTCACTAGGTTCTTCTTTGACCTTTTTAAGTCCCTCTCCCCTTAATATATATAGAATAGGAAAAAGTATATGATAGAATCTATCGTGTCGGCAAAAAAAAAAGCATGCATAAATACATTTGAGCGTCAAAAGTCCAACTCAAATATTTGCTAATGGTGCTTTGATTGTTCTTTTATGTAATTGAAAAATACAAAAAAAAAAGCCCATTTCATTGCTAATTTGCAATTACAACTTAAGAGAAGAAGAGGCGGTGGTCATAATTATAATGAAAGCATAAATATAATTTCGCGTTCTTATATAATCAAAATAGTTGAAAGGTATTCTGGTAAAAAAATTAAGGTTGAAATCTCATAACTAAGAGATTTTAGTTCAAATCCTCTTTCTCACTTTCACTTTCTTAAAACAATTACTAAAAAAAAGAAGGGTTAAAAGGGAGTGTCAGTACCACCTTTAAACTGCGAAATATCTTAAAATGCCCCCCCCCCCCCCCCACACCCACCCACAAAAAAAAGGAAAAAAATTGGTTGGTGTGAACAAGTCTTTCGAAGTTGACTAGGTTTATGCATGTTGTAACTTGTAATCTCCCAAAATGATCCCGCGAAGTTTATCAAGTAGCAATGTCCAACACTCCATGCATTCAATTTTTGACTATCGGCATTAGCAAAATCTACATAGACGTCATGTATGTACAAGGCAACATGCGCAATTTTGATATAAGTTCAACTGGAGAAGACAGATAAGAGTGGTACCATTGAGGGGTCCAAGGTGGATGTTAGTTGGATTAATGTTGAACGGAAGGAAGATAAGAAAATCTCATTGGCAGGTGAAACTAATAAATGAATCAATAAAAGTTTTTCATTGCAGGTTCATTATACTATCTTCCAAAGAAATTGCAGAAAGACAGACGCCAACGCAAGTTGGTTCACTTACTTAATAAAGACACGTCACTTTCTGACAAAAAATTATATGTATAAATTTTACTGTCACGTGAGACTTGTACTGATAAGTGATTTATAAGAATTCTACTCTTATAAGTGATTATGATTCCGAGAACGTATCTTAATTCGTAGTGGTGACCACCGAATTTTTTTGGTACCGGAAAACAAAGTGCGGAGACACTGCTTTTACTACTAAACGCAGTCAATGTCGGCTCCCAAAGCATCTCGAGAGTCTGGACTCTTTGA
The DNA here is from genome assembly GCF_003713205.1 of Coffea eugenioides. Classification (NCBI taxonomy): domain Eukaryota; kingdom Viridiplantae; phylum Streptophyta; class Magnoliopsida; order Gentianales; family Rubiaceae; genus Coffea; species Coffea eugenioides. The sequence continues at coordinate 27,636,762 of NC_040036.1, read as the reverse complement.
GAGGTCTGTCACAAAATTAACTCGGTTTTTTAGCTAATTAATTCTGTACCGTTCACTTCTTTTCCTTTTTTTGTATTTTTTTTTCTTGGTTGAGCACGACCCTGTTTTCAGAACTAGATTAAAACTCACTTCTCTATAGAGAAAACAGAAATGTCATCCATTAATGTCATGACTAGACAGAAATAATGAATAATCCCCTTTTCTTGGTATATCGTTTCAGAATTGGTTGCCTGGAAGGGTCAGGCTAATTACTCAGATTATTGACCAAAAAAAGATTAATCGCACATGTATGGCTCTGACAGGGTTTTGGTACAAATGTATGGGTGCCGGGCTGACAAAAGACAACTGAAACATTCTGACTCTGACACAGCCATTTCGTTTTTTTTTTATTATTTAATAAAGCTGTCAGCTACAGGGCTGACAAGGCCCGGTAGCCGACAGCCTCTACACAAAGCTGGCTGCCGGGCTCTCTCAGCCCGGCAACCAGTAAAGTTATGCTTCATAATTTGACAATGTGAAGTTATGCATTTTTCCTTCTCTTCATTTTTTTGGCTATTTTGCTTTTATATTGCACAATAAATTTATATTTATAAAATTATATAGTACATTAAAAATTACATAACAATTTTAGCAAATAATTTTTCAACAATTAGAGAACTGCATCTTATTGTAAAAAGAATGAGTTTTTCATTTAAAACGGCCTTTGTTTAGTTTAACATCTTATAGAAGTAATTATTGATTTAATAAATAGGTATATCATCTATTTCTGCTGTTCGATTCATGAAACGTAATTTTATTAAATTAAAAGACTAAAGAGATTTAGTACGTCAAGTGGCATAAGTTTTAAATAATTAGAATTAGTCAAAAATTTGACTTCGTATTTTTTCGTCTCTTATGTTTTAAATAATTATATTTCAAATGAAATGAAATAAAATGTGAATTTGATTGAATCCGTGAAAAATGTGGTCTAATTCTCATTAAAATCCTTAAAAGTAATCCACATTGTCAAGACATATTAGCCTAAAGAGTATCTTTTCGTTATATTAATTATCAACAAATGATAACACATACATCATATATAAAAGAAAATTTAGTGAAAAAAGAAAATTTTAATTTGAGTATATAGTAACTTTCGTTGTAAATAGTATTACGATATGAGTTTCAATCGGTTATGATCAGGTATTGTGATTATAATAACAAATAAACGTGATTACCAATATAAAAAACTCACATGAATTTTTCAAAAATTCCTTGCCATTTCTTCTTGTCTTTCCTTCAAATATTTCAATAATACAATTTAATGCATTTACATTTATGTTCATCTTAAATTGATAATTTTATTGAATAATTTAAATAATTATAAAATCTTTATTTAAATTGAAACTTAATAGACAACTAGTTAAAATGCCAAAAAAAGAAAAGAAATATTATTCAATCGACTCAATGACATATAATTACTTATATTATAATAGAATATTTAATTAACTTTTTAAATTTATTAAATATAAGTATTGGTCATTAGATGATGAACAAAATTTTAAGAGGACTTTTATTATGATTTTAAAATATATAATATTTTTTATCTAATAATAATCCGCTTTCACCAGTGCCGAATAGGCGGAATATACTTCTTTGTGCGTTTCTACCATAATTGGCCTCCTTGCATTGCTTCTGCTTATTATGCGCAGAAGAGTGAAGTCTCCATATTGTAGAAAAGTTGGCTTCCTTGCGCATAAAGCTGTTAATCGAACCGAGCAGCTTGCGAGCCGAGCTCGACCCGGCTCGATAAGGGCTCGACTCGGCTCGTTTACAGAGAGAAACGAGTCGAGCTCGAGTTCTAATCAATACTCGTTTAATACACGAGCCGAGCAAGACTCGGCTCGTAAAAGCTCGGTAGGCTCAAAAAATAGGGGTATTTTTGTCATTTCAATGTGTATGTAGTACTCTAACTAAGTCATCTCCCATGTAGCCCTAATTCTTCCTTTCCTCTTTTGGTCCTTCATTTTCCCGTCCCATAGCCGTCACCCCGCAGCCTCCATTCTCATGCCGCACCCCGCAGCCGTCATTCTCACCGCCAGGCGCCATCCGCAGCCGCAGCCGCAACGGCTAGGCGCCTCCTCTGATTTCTGTCGACTCTTTTTCCGTTCCACAGCCGTAGCCGCAGCCGCACCCACCGTCACTGACTCACCATACGGAGCACCCTCCATTCTCACCACCGTCACTGCACGTGAATTCGTGAGCAGCGCCGTATGTTGCCACCTCGGTAGAGCCAGGGCCTCTACCATACCCCGATTCACTGCATTCTGGTAAGTAGTAACCATTTCTTCTCCAATTTTTGCAATTTCCTGATCATAGATTGCAGAAGTAATAATTAATTGGTTTTCCTGGTCTAGAAATTAACCCGGCAGTTCAATTTTTTTTTTGGATTTATTGTTTTGGCCCTTTTCCCTTTCAAATGCAATTAAAGAGATCTCAGACACAGGAAGATTAATGCCAGCCTGAAAATAGATGATGGCTTTGTACTTTTGTTTTCTCATTCTTCTTCATTTTCTTTTTCCTTTTTTTAGCTGAAATTAGCTTTAAGCCTTAATTTTTAGCTAAACTTCTTCAGTGATTGTGCTACTGGATAGCAGCAGTCAAAATTGATATGGTGTAATGTGATTCCCTTTTTTTTAATTAAAACTTGGGAGGGCTGGGAAATTATTTTCCCGTGACAGGGGAGGTAAACTCCTAACATTTTAGTTGATTTATGCTGCTTAAAATATCAAAATTCAATTACTGATTATACGTCAAATGCAGCTCAAGATTCAATCTTTGCGGGCTGAAGATGAATTACTTGGGATGAATGAGTATGTTTTGTTACAAAATGAAAAACAAATTATTGATATTGGTAATCTTGGAGTCTATCTATTTCTTGCAAACAGATCCCATTTTGTGCCCAAACTTTAGAATTTGAATCTAAAGTTCTTGATAGTTTAGTTCTGAATCTAGGTTATCTTTCTATGCCCAAACTTGTTCCTTTCTTTTCCTCGCTCGATTTTCGTTTCAATACATTGTTCACTAACTATGCTTAGGGTGCATGGGCAGCCCTCTGCAATTATATTTTCAATACAGACTTTTGATTGTATAATTTCAAAACAAAAACAAAATAAGAAAAAGAATGATTTGTTCTTTTCCTGATTCCTTTCCAACTGATGGCAGAGTGTAGTTGGGCTGCATGTTTTGCATTTTGCAATGAAGATGATGGCTTTTGAAAACTCATTGAATTGCTCTTGGTAGTCCCCCGTGATCATATGAAGGAAATGCTACATATTTATAGTCAAATAACACTTGAGTTATACCTGAGAGTAAGATAGGAGAGATTGTAAATAGAAGGATTTGAGTTCAAAACCTTCTATTTACCAAAAAAAAAAAGATTGAGTTATACTAAGTAGCTGCATCACTTTATTTTTCAGTTTCAAATTCCATTAAAACTTTATTATATTGAGAATTGAGATAGGAACAAGTTAAAGAAATGTAAAAATTGGCTTGAAGTGGGCATTATTTCTTGGAATCTGTTTTATTACTTTTGTACCTTATTTCTTAGAAATGTTATTCTAAATTGCTGTCTTGGCTAATCAGAATCTGTATTGGTTATTAAATGTTTTTGATTAAGGAATGTACAGCTCTCCATTCAACTCAATTCAAGGTTCATCATCAAGTCCTGTGATGGAGCAAAATAATGAAGACGTGGAACAAGTGAATTACAACGAAGAAAGAGCTGATGAGATGAGTGAAGAAGAGATAGAAATGATAGAAGATGATGCTAATGAAGGAGGACATTTTGGTTTGAAAATGTTGTTATCCAATCTGTTTTGGACATTTTGGTCACTGATATGTTGTAATCTGATGTGGTTTGGACATTTTAATCCGAGTTTGGACATTTTTTTTCTCCATTTGATGGTTTTTGGCTTGTATTGTCATTTGGCTCGAGCTTGTATTGTTGAATTTGATGGTTTGGACTTGTTGAATACGAGTGTGCCAGGGTCTGATATGGTGTCTCCCGTAAACGAGCTCGAGCTCGAAACTCGAGTTTTTCGCGAGCTCGAGCTCGAGTTTCGAGCTCAACGAGCTCAGCTAGATTTCAAACTCGAGTTCGAGCCCGAGCTCGAGTTTTTTACCACCACATCGTGTCGAGCTCGAGCACCTTGTGAAGCTCGAATTAGTAATCGAGCGAGCTCGAGCTAGCTCGATTAGGGGTTCGAGTCGAGTTCGATTGTCCTATGCTCGAGCTCGACTCGGCTCGTTTAACAACTCTACTTGCGCAGAAGAGTTGGCTTCCTTGCATTATGCATAGAAAAGTGAAGTCTCCACACGAAATGCTAAAGCAAGACATTCAGGCAGCCTTTTTTTTTGTCCTGGGTAGGCTGTCGAATAACGCATGCTGCCACCTTTTTTTTTTTTTTTCTGTCAGGCACCCAAAATTCAACGATTGGACCTTTTTTTTTTTTTGTGCAGAGGCTGTCGGCTACCGGGCCTTGTCAGCCCGGTAGCTGACAGCTTTATTAAAAAAAAAAAATGAAATGGCTGTGTCAGAGTCAGAATGTTTCAGTTGTCTTTTGGGTGCGGCACAGCCCGGCACCCATACATTCGTACCAAAACCCTGTCAGAGCCATACATGTGCGATTAATCTTTTTTTGGTCAATAATCTGAGTAATTAGCCGAAGGGTCATGAGTGCACTGCATCAGGTGTTGGTGGGATTTTTTTTTTTTTTTTGTCAACACAGGAGTGTTCGGGTCATTCCTTACGAGGCCCGACTAATCCCCAGCGGCCCGAGCCCAGTGGCCCAGCCCAGCCCAAGCACGATATGTGCGCGGAGTAGGGGTGGCAATTTTCGACACGACCTGAAAACACGACACGAACCTAACACGAAATTAATGGGTTTGGGTTGAGGTTTCGGGAATTCGGGTCAGAATCGGGTTGGACCCGATGAACCCGAAAAGAAAACAGGTCGATTTCGGGTCAACCCGTGCTGACCTGATATGACCCGATATGACCCGTTTACGAATTAAAAATAATTTAATAAACATAAAAATAATTTTATCTAACTAAACTAAGTTATTCTTTTTTTCAAAGGCATTAATTACTTAATCCTAAATGAATTTATTTAATTTGTGTGAAGTTGAAATTATTATATTTGGACAAATAATATATTATATTATTTTTTACTTTTATATTGTTTTAGTTTATTTTATATTTTGTTTGGGATCACTTTTACGGTGTTTAATTTTTTTTAGATTTGGTTTGGAATTATTTATTTAAATTTTTATTACTTGATTATGTAATTAGTTTTGTGAGAAATTGATTTTATTAGAAATTATAGTGATAAATTAATAAATTAAAATTAAGTTTCGGGTCATTTCGGGTCGACCCGCCAACCCGTCAACCTGAAATTTTCGGGTTCGGGTCAGCATACCTGACCCGTCACGGGTTGGCGGGTCGGGTTCGGGTCAACAGATTTTCTGGCGGGTTGACCCGAACCCGACCCGCCAACCTGATTTGGACCTGAATTGCCACCCCTAGCGCGGAGGAATCCAGCAGAGCGGAGACTCGATCTCGGGACCTAGTGGTCACCGGTTGGAGGTGCTACCGTTGGACCATTCACGCGGTGGCTAGGTGTTGGTGGGATTGATATTGCATGCTTTGGAGATTTGGAATGATGTCCAGTGATCAAAGCCGCAATGTGCCTCCATGATCACAAGCTCCTTGATCTTCTTTTAAGGAAGAAATCAGAATTAAATTACTAATCCTTAATCCCAGGTAAACCTCAAAAGTCGGCAACTCTTAAGGCCACCCAGGGAACTAATAACCTAACCCTCAACCCCTCATTTAATCGATGTGGGATTCTTGTGGTAAGGTCAGGGAGGCCTCTGCTGCTAAAGGTGTACTAACCCCCAAGACACTCGAAACCCCCAAGACAAGCTCCTTGATTTTCTACTCATGCATTTATATGGTCTTATCGGATTATGTTAGATTTTCCTAAGTTTTGCGATGTTCAGGTTTTCCTTATAGACATCCATCAAAGGGCGGCAAAATGATTCCCAAGTGCCGATGGGTTACCTATGCCCAAACATAATTTAGCCGTCATCTTCCATCGTCTTTTTCTTGATTCCATTTTATCTAGTTCTATGTTGTAACAGTAGACTTTTCCGTTTCCGCTGCTTATTACTAGGTTATAGATGCCACCCTACCATGTGAAAAGTTTTTTAATTGGTGATGAGAAGCACCTTGTTTCGATTGTTCTTATATTTGCCTATTAAATTAATATATTTATTAATTTATTGGGTCCAATAATTCAAGAAAAAGACTAAAATGGAATTCGACAAAAAATATTTATTTTGAAAAATTATTGCATGAGGAATAGAGAGAAGTACAGACTTTTTTTTATGAGTAAAGAGAGAAGAAGTTTACAAAAAATAAAAAATAAAAAAGGATTTATTGGATATTTGGGTAGTTTCAAAATAGACCTAACCCATTTTAATCCCAACCATGTTAGTCCCCTGACCTGTATGGACCTGCTTGGGCATAGACTCATACTGTTTAGTTCCGTTTAAGTCTCGCCCGTCCTGCCAATTTGCCATCTCTAGTTGCATTCAAGAAACTCATCCCAATCCTCTGGAACGTCTAAACAAAATTATGTACGAGTTCTCTTTCGAATTCTTACATTAGTAGATACTTAAGATTAGGGGTGTTCACGAATCGAGCCGCTCGCGAGCGGCTCGAATACGAGCTCGACTCGAGCTCATCAATATCGAGTTCGAGTCGATCTCGAGCTAATTAAGTCGATATCGAGCTCAAAAACATTAAACTCGTTGGCTCGCGAGCTCAATTATATATTTATTTTTTATTTTAATAGTAAAATTACATATATATCCCTAATATTTTATTATTTGTTAAAAAATTATTATTTTATTTATTTTATATTTTTTAAAAATAAAATAATAATTATTTTTTTTTTATTTTTTAAGCTCGAGCTTGATATTTTGAGCTCGTCGAGCTCGAATTCGAACTTCACAAAATTAACTCGAGCTCGGCTCGATTAGCCAAAACTCGACTCGAGTTCGGCTCGTTTGCACCCCTACTTAAGATACCCTACGCTACTTGTCGTACTATTAGCTTCCTTGGTTTTCAAATTGATATAAGGGATAATTTCAGAAACCTCCCTTGAAAGGTGTCGAACTTGTTCAATAATAAATTCTTTCTTATAAAAATATATAAATAAGTATAATGGTAAATAAGGTCGTCTTCACAGGAATTAGGAAAAATTTTTATCTCTTTCCAAGTAAAAACTAATTGGGAGTTTTGAGAAATTAAAATAAAAATAAATGATCAACGTAAATAAAAATAATTTAATTAAGGCTAATTTAATTCAAATTAAGAAGAAACAAGCTCTGGCCAAGGATATAACTTCGAAAGTGGTTTATACAACTGCTCATCAATGCAATAATTATTTCATCTATTCGTTAATAAATAGATTATAGTTGCTAAATACGCGATAACAACCAACTTTTTGTTACCGTCTCAATAGTTAAGGTACACCTGTTAACTATTTCTCTAACCAAGAAATAATCCTAGGTACATTCATAGAATTTAATTTCTTGATTACATTAGAACTAAAAAAGCCCTATTCTAGTCAATAAACACACTACCAAGGTTTATTTAAATTAGATCATATATTTCCTTAACATGAAATCAATCACGTTAGTTGCCACTAATTTAAGACAATTAAACAATTACGGATTTAACTATCTTAATTAGCAATAGTTTGTTAGATTGAATTAAATATCAGGCGCCTTTAATATTCAAATAACTAACAACCATTAGAAATTAAACCAAAAACGTACAAATACTAACGAATAAAAAAATTAATAGAAACAATTAAATCTCACATATGAGAATGAACCAAATCCTTGTTATTCCTTGGCTATAAAAGAGAAAACTAGTTCCGTATCATTCAGGAAAATCGGCACGAATTCATTGAAGTAAATTGCATGAGCATCCGATGGTAAGGAGAGCAAAAGCAAAAGAAAAGAAAACGAACGAAGAGTTTGATGCGAGACTAGTCACCCCCAAAATCTTCGAGTCCCCCCAATAGTCAGACTGGTACTCCCTCTTATTTTTTTGCCTTCGGAAAATAAAACAAACTTCCCATTGAAAAAGGAAACACTCTAAAGAGATAATACTAATTGTTTCCTAATTAAATCAAACATCTAAAAGAAGCGCAAAAGTTCTCTTAATGTTCGGCCAATGCCTTGCTCGGACCCCATCTTGAATTAGAAAACTCTTGCGCGCAAATCTCGCATCTCTAGACTTGACAGCAATTCTCACCCCTTCTATTATTTTTCGCTCCACCTCCCCACAATTATTACCAAATACCAAATATAAGTAGAATCTATCAATTAACACAATATTTGGCTACAATTAAGGGGAAAATATACACAAATTTAATATCAGTTATGCATCCTTTCACTTAAGGTCTCTAACAATTTCAGAAAACTCCCTTTAGGTTTTAAAAATTACACTCACCTTTCTTTCTTTCACTATTTATGCTTTAAAATAGGCCTAATAGGCCACCAATTCCTTCTAATATTCTAAACTACCCTTTTTGTCTAAAAGATAAAAAGGAAAAATAAAAACAGCTTGGTTGATTGTCTTTATTTCAAACTCTTTCTGTCAAAAATAAAAATTTTGGAAAAAAATTTCAACTATGATGATTGCTTCTTCCAAGCAAGGCCACCACAAAAAGCCAAGAAAACAGCCCAATTTAAATCAAAATAAATTCCAATAATTCTAGCACTCAAAACACTACAACCTAATTTATGTCCAGTAGCCCCAACCCCTACATTTACTATACCAGTCAATTAAATCCGTCACTTGGTGCTAAATTCTATAAAACTCAAGCTCAAAATTTACCAAAAACTAACATTTCATTAAAATCAATAGCACAGCTCTTTCTCATTCCTTTCTTTGCAGTCTCCTTTATTTTTTTTCAACCATCCATTTTTAAAGCCCATCCATCCCTCAAATTCTTGACTTTTGACATCACTAAGTTTTATCACCCATAATCAACCAACATTGGATAAAATAAATAGATGCAGAAAAATCAAACCCATTACACTTAGAATTAAACGATAAAAAGGATGAATCTAGTCATATTTGCAAAAAAGAGATGAGAATAGAGATTAAAAAAAGAAGAAGAAGAAGGGAAGGAAGGGATGACTATGCGCAAGGGATGATAGATAGAATTTGGTCTTGAATTGAAGGAAGAATATTTGGCAGAAATGGGTGGCAGGAATTTAGCAAAAAAGGAAATGGAAGAAAGAGTAAGGTAGTGTTTGCGCCCCATTTTTGAAAATAAAAAGAAAAAGGAATGTTAGAAAATAAAGGAAAAGGGCCTAAAATGGACATATAAAGTGCGACGATTTGGACCCAAAATTTAGTCTAAAAAGTGCTTTTTTAAGAAAAATAGGAGTTATTATTTGGTATTGAGTTTAGGCGTACAAATCACCCAAAATATATTTTAAATAAAAACAAATAAAACCCTTTTAGACGACTCCAGATCTTTGAAGATAAGAGAAAAGAGTTCGGGAGTCACGTTTGAAGAAATGGAAGACAAAGATTTGATCTAAGGCACCCTTTTAACCTAACAAAAGTTAGTTGCTAGATTTAATCAAAAATTTTTCTAATCTAACCTATACAATTTATTAAATTTTTTATGCTTCTATATGGATGCAAATCTAGAGCTAAAGGGTATCAAGAGGGTTGAAATGTCTCTTCAAAATTTAATTGGTACCAATCACATTAATTGTTATGCTCAAATATAATTTTTTGAAGAGGTCACGAAAAATGCAAAAGATGAGACCCAAAAAAGGAAATTATTATATATAGATAATATGTATGAACTAGAAGAGGGGATGCAACATGACGGGTACATGACGTTAATATTCGTGACTCAATTTTCCTTTTTATTGGGTGGTAATAGCGTGTTAAGGTTAAAAAGTCATACTCGCTCATTTCTCATATTCGAAGGGTGACTCTTCTAATCTAATCAAATAAATGAACTAGCTTACTTTTAATTCTCTAAAATGAGGTGCAATTCTAAATGATATAGTTCAAACGTATGGGTAAGGAAAATATAGCAGGAAAAATATCATGCAATTGAAAGTAACCTAAAAGTAGGAAAAGATGCATGAGATGGAATAAATGTCACACAATGTATGAATCTAACACGAAAATGGTCTAAAGGGTCTAGCATTGAATTAGCCCATTTCTATAAACTCTCGCTAGCATTGTACTAGTGAGAAATCAGGAGAAAAAGTCACAACTAGCATTGGACTAGTGTGTTGACGTCATGCACTCATTATAAATAAATAAATAAAATATATAAAGTATAAATGAAGCCTGAATAAAGTAAATAAACACCTAAAGCATATAAACCACATAACACATAAGTATAATATTTAGATGCAAAAACCCTAGAAAAGCGAAAAAAAACATATAAGCACACAAGCATGCAAGCAAATAAGATCTAACTATTATATTGGGAAAATAATAAACATGTATATTACATTTATCTAACTAATTACATTTTTGACAAAAATAAAATCTATCTATTACATGGTCTAACTACACACATTTCTTGTGCATTTATCTAGTACAATTTGGCATTTCAATATCTCCCAAATAACCATAAAAATTAAATAAAATAAATAAAAACTTAAAATGAATAAAATGAGTAAATAAAAGAAAAAGCTCTTGAAACATGCAATCACATATAAAAAACACAGAGGAGCATATAAAAAAACTTAAAATAATAATTGAAGGTATCTCTTTTGAAATAGTAGTTAAATAAGATAGAATTTGCCCTATTTATATTCCAAAACCAACAAAATAGTCAAGACACCAATTTAATTAACAATTTAAAAGAAAATGTAAACATATAATAAATTCACTTTATTTATTTCAAAGAACTATGAATAAACATAAAATTTCTAAATTTTATTAATTAAATACATTTAAATGAAGCATGGCTAACAATTAAACAATTATAATTAAGAAATTGAAACTATTAGGAACTCAATTGTAAAAATTTAAAAGTTTTTGAGGTCAAATTAATTTTTTAAGAGATTAGGGGTCAAAATCAAAAGCAAAATAAAGTTTAGGGATCAAAATGTAATTAAATGAGGTACCCAATTGAAAAAAATCTAAAATTGTAGAGCCACACTAAAATTACATGAAAGCTCAGGGGCCCGATTGTAAAATTTTGTTTCTGATTTAGCCAAGAAACAAGCCTTGGGCCAATTCTATTATTTCCTGGGCCATAACCCTTTCGACCCAAGCTAAAAAAAGGGATCATTTTATTTAAAAAAAAAAGATTCAGTCCATTTGTTTTATTAAATCAAATCTAAAAAAAAACATTGGCCTTAAGCATTAAAATCCATATACAAACCCAAACAAATAAAATACTAGCCCATTAAATCAAACTCATTTACATATATTTCTAAAATTATCTTGATTAAATAATCGAAATCCATCAAATTTTATTCAAAGCCCCAATTATACTCTAAAGACCAAAGATTAATTTATTCTAACATGCATAAAACATGTGAAAAGAAATCAAAACCTTATAGGGAAAAAATATATCCATTTTTTCACAATTTGGGCTTTAGTGTAATTATGTAAAGGTTGGGGGATCAAATTATAATTACACAAAAATTGGGGCCAAATCGCAAATATACTACTACTGCCTCAAAACCTATGTAGAACCAGCAACTACTACGGATCTTGCACACATGAGAAACCCAGAAAGACTTGAATCCAGTAAAACATCAAAACCATTACTTAATCTTGCATGAAAAGGGAAAAATATATATTTTTTTTATGTAACGCAAAGATTAGACTCAAGATTGCAGCAACTAAACACAAGATTCAGAGCTCATCACAAGATTATGCAATTCATATTCAAGCTAAAAAAAATGGCAGAATAATAAGAAAAATAGAGATCTTGCTTCATGATCGCAAGGTCAACCTCATGATTCCTTCATTTCCCTATTTCAATCAAATGCATCAAAGGACTACAAAGACCACATCAAATGACCAAAAAGATCGATTTCCAGCTGGCATAATCTCACAACGGACTCAGCAAAGAGATATCAGGGATTGGCAAGCTTTGTTAAAAGGCAAAACTTAGAACTCATGTCCAATGGGTTTGAATCTTCATGAAAATTGTGTTAAATCAATAAGAGGAGAAGCTATGGCTACCTGAGAATGCTTGTGCAGTCAAGCAAATGTGAGATACCCAAGAAAAAAAGTGCCGATTTCTGAAACGAAGGAAAGAGAGTTCCGTTGCAGAAATCCCAACTTTGATGAATCCGCTATTTTGAGTCTTGATTTGAAAGATCTGGGAAAGTTTTTTCTAAATTTTCCAAAACAAAAGTTGTTCTACTACCTCCAGAGATAGTGAAAGATAGAGATATCACTTAAAGAGTTAAAATCAAAGTTGGAATTTGGCGAGAAACAGGGTTGGTTCATCAGCCCTATTACGTTTCTGTAGAAATTTTGTTTTTAAGAGGCCAGTTTTAGGCCTCAATTTGAGGGATTTATAGTGATTATCTGGGAAAAGTTTTAGCAAGGAAGTCCCTCCTCTATATCCCTCGAAGGTGCAGAAAAAATAATTACTCCAAAAGGACCTAAAACGAAAGAGAAAATCACGTTGGAATAGAGCTGGTTTCCCAGCTTTTTTCTCAGATTTTTCTGCAGAAAAAGTTCTTCCTTTTTTTTTTTTGCTCTCTCTCTCTCTCTCTCTCCCACCCCCCTAGATCCTACGCAGCCACTCTTTTAACTCGTTTTTTCCTCCCTCCTCTCCTAAAACCTCTGTTATTATGCATTTATATGGAATCAAAACCCTAAAAATTAGAATAAGGGTTGGGATCAAGTTTTTTAGAAAAGTCATGAGGTGTTGCTTTTTTAAACCCTTTGATCAATTTGATTAGTTGTCCAAGGATAAGATTTGGGAAGGGTGTGCTGTCTTTTGTACTAGTGTTACTTGTGGAAAACGGATGAGGAAAGAAAGAAGAAAGAAAGGAAAAAAAATGTACCAAGTTTCCAGCTTTGCATGTACTCGTTCGTTTGCTGGAAAAATGGGAGAAGAAGTGATCAATGTTTTAAAAACTGGACCATTAATTGAACCGGTGAAGTGAAAGGGTCGAGGTTCAACCGGTCGGACCGGTTCAACCCCGGTTCAATGAATTTTTTTTAAAATAATTTATATAAATATATATATGCATAAAATAAGACATGTAATGGACTAATTTAATACTTTATATGATGAAAAGTTTACTATTTTTAATAACTTGGATTTTTAAAAATAAATTTTTTTGAATTATAAGTTAAAACAAATAAATTTTTTCATCTCAATTTCAATTATATCTAAATCCAACCCAAAAATATCACAATATTTTGAAATTATACAAAATTCACGTCTATGAGAATTTAGACATTGTGAACTTAAATTTTAATTTATGTTTTGGGATTTAGAGATTGCAATTTAAAAAAGAAAGTTTGGAGTTCGAAGGAAGTCAAGAGAATCGAAAATAGAAATGTAAACTTGATAAGAAACAAAAAATGAGATAAAAGTGAGTGGTTGTGGCATTAAATAATTTGGGTTAAAGACAAATAATTCTTTTTTAACTTTTTTCAATTTAATGGACAAAAACAAAATTAAAAGATGGAAGAAAACATCAATAAATTAAAAATAAAGAGGTTTGATTAAAAAGGGAGTGACAAAAGAAGAGAGAGAGAGAGAGAGTTGAAGATTAAAAAGAAAGAGCCATGAGAGGATGTGATTTTGTAAAAAAAAAATGAAAAAAAAGAAATATGAGTTTTGTGTTATATAAATAAGTTATCAAAAAAAATTAATAAGATGTGATGTGCAACGGTTAATACATTGGTCTTCTATTGCAAAGATCTTGAGTTTGAATATTGATAGCTGCATTTTGCAAAACTAAAAAAAAGGGGGGGAGTTGAAAACCAGAAACCACCGGTTCGACGGTTTTCACGTTTCGATCGATTTTCTGACAATGTCAACTATGACATAGAACCAGACCGGTGTCATGGCTGGTTCACGGTTCAACGGGTTGAACCGGCTGGTCCGGTCCGATTTTCAAAACATTGGATCAAGAGATACGAGCATGTAACGTGAGGCTGGGCTTTTTTTTTTTTTTTTTTTTTTTTTAAAGGAAAAGAGGAATGGGCTTTTGGAAAAAAAAATTATTTTTCTTCTTGTTTATTTTTTGGGCTTTTGTTGGGGTTTTGGCTTGGGCTTTTGGAAAATTTTTTTTGATTGGATTTCTCTTTTGGATTGGGCTAAAAATAAATAGTATTTTAAAATTCCATTTCTTCTTCTTTTCCTACAAAATAACACAAATTAAAATAAAATAAAATAAATGATAAAAATAAAGATACAACAAAAATGTAGAAAGGAGTAAGCGTGAGAGAGTGAGAGAGAGAATAAGTCAATTTTGATTTTTTTTTTAATTTTCTGTAATTTTCCAAAAAAAAAATGTCATTAAGTATCCTATATAGGGGTAGTAGAGTACTTTTGCAGCAATAGGGGAGATATGTGTAATTTTAAAATATTAAGGAGAGTTTTGTGAAATTGTTAGAAACCCACTACAAGAAAATTGTTCATCAGTGACAACACAAAGTCATCACAGAACATACAAATATCGTCACAAATACCTTTTATTGACGACTTTTTGATCGTCACAAAGTCGTCACTAAATCCCCGTCGGTAAAAGTAAACAGTGACGACCTAAAATGTCGTCACTAAATAGTTCTCATTAGTGACGACTTTAAGTAGAGCATTTTTGACAAAAGATCAATTCGTCAATAAAACACTTCCAGATTGTCGTCACTAATGACAACTATTTAGTGACAACTATTTGGTCGTCACTAAATAGTTGTCATTAGTGACGACAATCTGGAAGTGTTTTATTGACGAATTGACCTTTTGTCAAAAATGCTCTACTTAAAGTCGTCACTAAAAAGCACCGAAAGCCATTGTATATAACTATTTTACTGACAACAATTGTCGTCACAAATGTAACTTAGATTTAGTGACAGTCTCTGTTGTGACAAGGAGTTTTTATTTTCTATTTTGTGACAACTTTTTTTTGTCATTAGATAATTTCATAATAGCTTAATAGTCATAATTTGGCCTGTAATCATTGCTAAATCATTGATTTTAAACAAACCATACAAATAAACATGAACGATTGATAACCAAAAGTATTTGCATTAGATTACATGGTAATAATATAGCATTCTCAAATGTCAAATTCAAGTGTACATTGCCCAACTAATGCCTACAAAAATAACATTTGTCCAAAATATCACTTGTACATAAGATACATTTACAAAAGCAATCACAGTTTAAGAAATTGAAGAACATCTAAATGAACCATTCCATGAGCAAAAGGCAATTTTGTCTTCAACATTCTTCAACTATAACCATAGATATCTTCCAAAAGCTAGTATGAATAGCATTTATCTGTCATAAAAGAGTAAAAGAAGTAGGTAAGGGGAGGAGTACAATAATAAAGAACAAGTAATGAGACTTAGATTATTAAGACAAAAATTACAATTCATTAAGAACCTCATATAATTTGGCCCACATATTACAACACCAGCAAGAAGTTAGAAATCACAGTCCAATCTATACAAATACAACACTGCATAAGCTCAACTAAAGAGCTCTCTAAAACAGTTTTTTTAAATTTTCTTTCTTCTTCTTTAAATAGCTCAACTTATTGAACAATTAAATTGGACTCCCACAGTAATTATTGTTTAATGTTTATGCTTTTGGTTGTTTATATATTAAAACTAGGTGATTGCTTCCCATGCAAGGCGTGGGAACTTTAGACCTGTTAGTAAGGTTGTATTTGTTATTGTAATATTTTTAATATTTTAGATGATGAAAAGAGTGATGTGGTGTGTATCGTGAACTTGGGCTGGGAGTGAAAAGGAGTATTAGTCAAAAATATATTAGTTCAAAGAGTAGTCATGTACTAATACAAAGGATACAGCCAATAAATTATACTTACAAACATTTATAAATTTATCATAAATTATATGTTTGAGAGTAAAATGCCCATAAAAAGTTGGTACTTTAAATAGATAATGCTCATTTGCCCATAAACAACACTCCCTAAAGGCTATTTTGTTAATTACTTTGTAGTACTTTGTTATTCCTTTGCTAATACTACTTGGCATGTAGTACAAAGGATAAATCTGGCATAAATTTCTTATTCCATTGATAAAAAGACCTGCCTACCTTATAACTATTGTAATGAAAGATATATCTATAGAGTTTATAACAAATTATTACTTAAGTTTGAGAAAATTATAAAATATTTATGCATAGTTTATCAAGATACCATTCGCAATTTCCTAATAAAAAAATAGGGGCTAAATTGTAAAAGCTAGGGTGCCATAATAGAAATAATAAAATTGGTATATTACATATGGGGGTTAAATTGCAAAAGTTAGAGTGCCATAATAGAATTAATAAAATTGGTGAATTACATATGGGGCTAAATTACAAAAGTTAGGGAGTAATAATAGAATTAAAGAAATCGGTGCACTACATATGGGGCTAAATTGTAAAAGTTAAGGTATCATAATCGAATTAATGGAATTTTTTACAACATTTGGGGCTAAATCGCAAAAGTTAGGGTGGCACAGTAGAATTACAGAAAGTGACTTAGAAATAAGTACTTTAAACAGTGACGATTAATTCTTGTCACTAAATCCAAATCGGTAGAGTGACAGTGACGATATTAGAAGTTGTCACTATATAGATCATTTTAGTGACAACTTTTTCAAGGTCGTCACTGAACACTTAGTTGCTTTGAGCAATTATGACAACTTTCCTTGTCGTCACTAAACAATCACGTTTTGTGACGAATTTTGTCGTCACTAAAAAATGTTGTCACTAATGACCATATTTCTTGCAGTGTAGTTTGTGACGAAAATAACGGGTCGTCACTAAACATTTAGTTGCTTTGATGCAATTATGACAACTTTAGGTGTCGCGACTAAAGAAGCTCCTTTTGTGACGACTTATTGTCATCACTAAAAAATGTTGTCACTAATAAATTTTTTTTTTAGTGATCAGTGACGACAACAAAAAGTCGTCCGTAAATAGGCCAAGCAATAGTGATGATGTTCTTAATGTCGTCACTATTGTGTGTTCTAAACACTCCCGCGCTCTTGCTAAAACTTGGCAGGAATTTACTAGTGACGACTTAGAAAAGTCGTCACAAATGAGTTGGCTCCCATTAGAGGTTTGTGACGAGTTAGAAAGTCGTCAATAAAGGATCCACTTTTGTGACAACTTTTTTTCGTCACAGAGAAAAGTTGTCACTGATGACCAATTTTCTTGCAGTGACCTCAGGGGAGGTTTCAGAAATTATCCCTTGATATAATTGCTAGAAACCTATAGTTCGGTTAAGGAACAAATTCTTACAATGGCATTTAACACAGTAAATTAAATTCTTTAATCATAAATCAATAACGTTCAACAAACCAACCTAAATGAAATTCTGGCTGTCCTTTTTTTTTTTTGAAGGAAAAATCTGAACTGTCTTAAGAGTAAGTAACTCTAATAGTCCATTAATTTTTTTACCAATAATCCTATTTGGTGCATTGTCAAAGTCTAATATTAACTGCTCTAGAATTTGTTAACTTGACTAGTTCAATCCTTGAACGTTTTGGGCACTTTTTAAAAGGTTAGAATGAACAACAATGAAAATGCCTTTCTTCTCTTTTAAGTATAAGCGGGAGATTTCGAATGCGAAACTTCTCGTTTAACTTCCTTTCCCTACCACCTAAGTCACCCCCAACATGATGAGAATGTTTTTGATTTACTATATATTTTGATAAATTGTTCTAATTACGCAGACACGATTAGGGGTGTGCACCATTTTTGAGACGGGGATGGATATAAAGAACATCAAAATTCTAAGGCGAGGATGGAAAAATGGCACTTGTACTGGCGTGGCAATTCTTTTTAGTAAAAGATGGAAGAATAGCCATTAAGATAAGACACGAGAGATATGGGGATGGGCAAAAGTGACACAACCCGCTGTTATGGCACACAGAATACTGCATGTTTAGATTGGACACCAGCTGCATGACTACTTTCGCGATGCCGGAAAATGAGTCGAGCTCGTGGGAGGTTATCCAATAGGTTACGCCCGGCAGTCCGGGATTAATGGGTTCTTCAAGCGTTGTGGTGTGGTGGAGGAGGATGCATACCACGACTTGAGAGGGACATCCGATACTGGCGTGGCGGCAGTTGTTGAAGTTATTTTTGTCAATCACTCTAATTATGTGTACTAAATAACTAGTGGAAATACCCGTGCTACGCACGATACTGACATTATTGAAAAAAATAAAAATAAAATGATGAACAAATAAAGGTGAAAAAATTGTACTAACACAATTAAAATGTAATATAATAGAATGTGTATATCATTCAAGAACTGCCATTTTTCGGAAGATGGATCTTGAAAAAAAATAAAAATTTATATTAAAAAAGGGAATGGTATATTTCTACAAATGAATGTTCTTAAAATGAAATACTTACAAATACTAAGCATTCGATTTGATAATCTTGCTTGAAGGTGCGAACACTCTTCACACCAATCTACTTTTAGTACGAAAGTCAAAATTGGTGATTTAATTAACTCTGTTGAATTTTGTGGAGTGCTTACTACAAAGGAAAATGCACGATCTTTGCATGAATTAATTCGTTGGCTGAATAACCTATCACCATTTTCGTGATAATTGAGAATGTACGAAATTAGTGTATTTTTTTACATAGTTTATGAATAGTACTATAAAAAATAAATATATATTAAGAAATTCTACCTTCCTTTATAATGCTCTGAGATAAGAAGTATCACAACCAAATACAAATCGTGCATGCTTGTCTTGTAGATTAAGGTGCATGTTATCACTTGAATCTCTAATTTGTATGTTAATATTGTACCTGTTTGACAAATAAAATATTATATGCAATACAGAAAAATATATTGAATTTAAATATACATGAATTTAATTATCTAATAACAGTGTCAACCACGTCATTACAATGCATACACACTGTCTTTGAAAAATGATCTTCACATAGTTGTCTACAATTTGCATAACTCGTAGAACATATTTTGGGGGGTTTCTTCATTTTATGGGCAAATGGGACAGATATTTTGGATTAGATGTACCAAAATATATGGATTAGGAAGAAGACATTGAATATGCAAATACGCCAGTTGGTCAATCGCCGTCATAACACAAAAGCCCTTTCAAGATTTAAGTTAATTATTTCTCCAGGTTATTACAAATAAAGCATTGATCATATATGCAATCAAAACCATCCGTCAGCCCAGAAAATAAAAGGACAAAAAATAAAGAAAGTAAAAGACCAAATCACCTTAAAAGAAAATCAAAACATGACAAAAAGGATGGGCAGAGGGGACCGACCTGAAAAATTAAGGCGGCAAGAATCTACTTCCAGTTCTTCGCAAGAAGGTTGATTTCCGTTGAAGTCTCTGCACATAATCTCTTCCACAATTGCCCACAAAAAAAAAACAAAATCAATACATTTACAAAATCAAAAGAGAACCAAAAACAAAGAAGAAACTGAGAGAGAGGGTGGGGGAATTAACTGATCGAGTTAATTAAGTTGATCAGTAAACGGGTTGGGAAAAAATTGTAGACATATTTTAGTATTGAAAATAATAAAAAATAAACTTAAAAGAAAACCAAAACATGACAAAAAGGATGGGCAGAGAGGACCGACCTGAAAAATTAAGGCGGCAAGAATCTACTTCCAGTTCTCCGCAAGAAGGTTGATTTCCGTTGAAGTCTCTGCACATAATCTCTTCCACAACTGCCCACAAAAAAAAAAAACAAAATCAATACATTTACAAAATCAAAAGAGAACCAAAAACAAAGAAGAAACTGAGAAAGAGGGTGGGGGAATTAACTGATCGAGTTAATTAAGTCGATCAGTAAACGGGTTGGGAAAAAATAGTAGACATATTTTAGTATTGGAAATAATCAAAAATAATAAAAAATATTTAAAGAATACACGGTACCGAAATTTTTAATTTGATGCCAACGACGCTTTAATCGGTGCAGCTTGGATTTTGTCCTTCAAATTTGATTTGAGATTTCTCTTTCGTTAGCACAAATTTGTTGAAACTTTTCCAACTGGTGTGTGGAATCGTTGCAGTGTACATTTCGTTTGCTAAGTATATGTTTCCTCCTTTGCAATCTTGCGAGTTTGAAATTTAGTTGTTGTTGAAATGATTGTAGGTGGGCATATTCCATGGTGAAATTAAATTAAAGACTAAGATTGACACCACAAGAAAGATGAAATAGATAATAGATACTTGTTTTGGTTAACCAAAAAATACGATTGAAGGAGCATGCTACGTTTGGAAGAGTTTTAATTGGGGTGGAATTCTTAAATTTGATAACTCTTAATTGGAGCAGGAAACGTGGGAGGAAATGTGGGGGGAAACGTGGGATGATGAGTAGAGGATTTGTAGGAGTGGTTGTAAGATGAGGTAAGAGATAGTGGGGAAGTTTTAAATTTTAAATTGGACTGGTGATAGGGCTGGTTATAACCCACTATTTTTTATATATTAAAATAAATACAAAAATCTAGAAAAAAGAATGGGAAGTTCAGAAGTCATTGACAGGGTTTCTGCTAGAAACCCCTTCCTCAATACATATAGATATAGATATAGATACAGGAGACAACCGCATTAACAACTGCCATTTGAGCCATCATGATCCTAAAAACGTAAACGTTTTCCTCACATTTCCAAAGTAATCAAAATAATTAGCCAGTCTTAATAAGATTAATAATACCAATAACACATGCTGGTGATGATTTAAGCACTAAACGAATACACTAGACGGTCTTACAAGTTTGAGTTGTCCAATTCAAGCCGTTTGTATAATTCTTACGGCATATATATGGTGTAAATTAATGGCGCAATTTTAATGTATAGCTTTATTTTGTAACTTATCTTAATGTGCTAATCTTCGAGATTCATTGGAGTCATAGCGATCTGCAGAAAGAAGCAACCTAAACATGTGCTCGCGATATTTTCAGCAATCGCCACCACAAAGTTCAAATGATTTAACCTGAAAAACACATTTGAAAGCTGACATTGTAAAGCTAGATTTGTATCATTCAACATTAAGGTCTTGTTTGTTAATCTAATACAGCACTTAAACTTAATGGGATCAAATCTTAACATATTCAAACCGTTTGATAACAAAAAATTGAACATCTGAATTAATTAAGTAGTACTGAATTTTCTAGGTAAAACTTGTTCCAAAAATTAAGTGATAAACTATTCACTTATCATTGAATGTGATATGCATTTAAATGTATTAGATTTAATACTTAACAATTCAATAATTTAATGGATTCAAACTTCAATTTTATCAAACACACCCTAAGTTAGTGTCATGCCTTCCTGTCAATCCGTGTTCGAACCTCTCCTGAGACATCCGCCTGTCGCACAAAATTTGCCTAGTGCATCTTATCCCTCCGATCCATGTGATTGCCGGACTATTGCACGAGGCGGGGTTTATCCGGTGTGCACTCTCGAGTAGCTGCTGCAGGTTCCCTTGTCAACAAAAAAAACAAAAACAAAAACAAAAATGCACCCTAAGTTGTAAGAAATGGTGGTCTTCAGAGTGACTTGAATAGTTAGTTCTAGAAGCAAATATGCATTCCATGAATACGATACATAAACAATGATCAGCTTTCAGACTGACTTGAATGCCGTAAATAGTTAGTTATTTTGGTCCTTAACACATAAATTATTGCAATTTGGTGTAATTCCCAGTTCATATGCAACTTTTTTTATTTATTATATTTTTGCTAAAAAGGTCATGACCAGGTAACGTGTTAACAAGTTTGAGGGGGAAAAAATGAAAAGACACAAATTTTCATTTGAAAAGAGACATCTATGTGCATCATAATTATACACTCACAAAATTTTTTTGCTTCAGCTTTCCACAATTAACATATGGTACTTATGTATGCCATTTGTTTCAAGTAAGGGTTATATGTTTTCGCTTTTACTCCTAAATTTCTAAGTACATGGAGTGGGCACAGTTTCTTGAGGAAAACATTAAGAAGAAATTGGATTTGGGACCCAATTACTACAGTTAAATACTTTTAGTGGACAAATGTGCATCGCACAAAATATGGAGAAGTAGGATGGATATGAGGGAGTAATTTTGCAATTCTCCCTTCTACTTAACATGGTGGAATTATCAAATTAATTTGCTAATCACTAACAATGAAAAATAACCCTTCTAATTGCAAATCGGTCTGCTAACAAATTATTTCAAAGAAAAATCTCTTCTAAAATAGGCCATTTCATGTTTCATATCGTTCTCCTTACTTTTACTTCTTGATTTCCTACTTGAAAATGTAGTGAGGATGGGAAAATTTGTGATATGGGCTAGAAAACAACGTAAATATTCGTTTGATTTGCATGCGTAGAGCTAGCTAGCATATCTGTTCGCAAAATTCAGGCTACTAATTTTCTCCCATTAGAATAAAATTTTTTTATCAATTGCCCACATTGAGTCAAATACATGAAGTATTTACCTAACAAACTACAACTTTGAGGTAATTTGAGAAACTAAATTGATCCAATAGACTATAGTCCAAGCACTGGACTAAAAATATGCAGTAAGTCCAGTTTCTAAACTCCCCCCTGCAAAATCCAGAGACAAGAAGGAAACCTAGTTAGAAGATTGTAATTCAAGAGGTTGGTACAAATTTGACCTTATCCCAGTGAATTCTTTACCGTCGTCAATAAATAAGGCAGCTAGCTAGGAGCGGCGGTGGATGCATTTCCCCTAGAGGAAAAGTGTGGGAGAGGAGATCAGGTTTTCACCTTTCCAGTAGCAGAAAAAGCTTTAATAGCAAAAGTTTCCGTGTGTTGAAGGATGCCAAACTTTGCCAAAACATGCAAAACACTATATGTGATGTTTGTTTGGATAAGAGTTTATTTGGATGATTTATTTGAGATATTTACTGTAGCACTTTTGTGATGTGATGTATGTGAGATAAAAAGGTGGTTGGAAAGATAAAAAGGTGATTGGGATTTGTGAGGCAAAATTTTTTTTTCTAAATTTCCTTTGTCCAAACAAACTCATATGATATGTACAAACCTTTTTATCATGATATGTACAAACCTTTTTATCATTGAACAGAAATCATGATATGTACAAACCTTTTTATCATTGAACAGAAATCATTGAACAAACTCAGAAATTATTGGACAATTTCAGTTAAGTGCATTGAAGAGCTTTAAGATTACCTACATGATATGTTGGACACACTGAAGAAATTTTTGGCATGTCAATTTATTAGACTTCAATAAACTGCCGGATGGATATATTATAGCTCAAGACTTTTTTGGCAATGAAGGTAAAAAGAAAAAAACCTATATCAAGTTAATTATGTCATACCAACTAGTGATCTGAATCAATTTTTCATTATCAATTGATCACACATGTTATTAGAGGTCAACATTGTAAACATTTAGAAACAATCCACAGCTATTTCCAAAAGCAAGTACTTAAAATCACCAACAAGCACAGAGCTCGGAGATAGAACTAGATCATTCTCTCCTCCTTTTCTCCTCTTTTTAAAAGGCCATCCTCTTCGTAAGTCAATTTACCATGGTCTCCTTCCCATAGATTTTTTTTTTTTTTTTTTTGTGAAGTTTCTCTCCTAAATTTTCTTAATGAGAGTTCTCTGATTCTTATAAGGATTCCTAATGAGAAATCTCTGTTTCTCATGGGTTTTTAGTGATAAATTTCTATTTTTTTCTTCTTTTGTTTTTGTTGTTAGATTCGAATTTATTTCAAATCTAGTTGTTAGATCTAGAATTTTTTTGAGTCTTGGGTCTATCTTGATAGCTATCATCATCATTATTGGAGTTTAAAATAATTGATTAGCAAATCTGGCGATTGCAACATGTATAGATGGGAATTGCAGCGATCTGTTTTGTTAGAAAACAACTTGAAAATTTCTTGTATTTCTAGTGCATGCTTCATCTGTCATTAGGATAATTATGTAAATCAAATCGTGCAGGACGATTTCCGATGAATGAAATTTACTTTTTATCTCAAAAAAAAAGTACTCCCTCAGTCCCATTTTAATGTCATGGTTATTATTTTGGTTTGTCCCAAAATACTTGTCATGATTTAAAATAGAAATAAATATAATCCAACCTTTTCATTATACCCTTAATACAAGTCCCAAGATAAAGCATTTAAGTTATATTCTCTTAATTAATCATGCTACAAACTATCTTTGTTTTTTAGATAGTTGTGTCTTTTTTAAAATTTCAAATTCAACTTACAAAATTTTAAAGTATAACTAAAGGGCAATAATGAAAAGACATTTTTTAGTAGCTTATGTGTCTTAATCAAAATTTATTTTTCTTAAACTATGTACAAAGTTGATTGTGACGTTTGACATTTTATCGTGACATAAAAAATGTGATGGAGGACTACTTAAAATCATTCATTTTTTTTTTGTCGCAGCAATAGAATTCCTATAATCTAATCTAGAGGGAAGGGGGAGAGGACTCGATGTGAATAAAAACTCCATCAAAGATGGCCAACGAAAACCGTTGAAAATTTTTGGTGGAAGGTAAGGGTTGAACCTTACCTCCCTCCGCACACCACCAAGAAGACCACTGAGGCCTACTTAAAATCATTCACTGAAGTCGAATACATGTAGTACTGGTCACCCATTAATTCCCCAACTGCAAACTGAAATCAGTTTCGTCTGCTGCCATCATTGCATGCCAAATGAGGAAATTTTGCTTCTGAATTACTCTTAAATGTTGAATGAGTAGAAGAGTTACCTTGTCCAAACAAGAAATTGTTGTAGTCAGTTCTCGGTCACGTGGGTCATGGTCTTTTCGGCGATTCATATTAAAATCAAAGTAGGAGACTTCGCAACTTTCTGCCTTGATCTTTATCTATTCTAGTATATATGCAGTAGGTCCTGTGTTTATTGCAAGCAAAAAGAAGGATTACAGGTGACGAGGGTTTTCACTCCCCAGTCTCCATCACTACTATTTTTCCATTTATATGTAACAATTCTTTCTTTTTCTTCTAATTGGGAACTCAGTAAATATCAAGTTGAAACTGTTGCCTTGGCCAGTGGGTGGGATGAATGAATATTATGTATGAATGTGAAGAAATCTTCAAATACTGTTTTAACTTTCAACAACACCGATGCGACCGCTTAAATAAAAATAATGACGCGCGATGGTGTTTCTTTGTGACCTAACAGCGTATATTTTCTATTCATGTATAGAAGTACATGTGAGAGTATAAGCATTACATGCTCAAATTAACCATGGGTAGTGCATTAAGTCTATGGCAACTACTATTTTTTGTATCCTAAAATTCATACCTCAATTCTAGTTTGCCGTGTACTTTTTAACTATTAAATCCATAGGCCATAGCTAATAATAATTAGGGATATTTTCAAAAACCTCTCCTGAAGTTTTTAATATTTTGACAGTTTCACTAGTCATCACTAAAGTGTCTAATATTTTGAAAACCTAAAAAAAGGCGAGTGAAACTGTCGAAAACCTCACCTCAAAGGAGGCGTCTGAAATTTTCCCTAATAAATGCAAGCGACATATCCAATCCACTGCCCAACTCAATTCAGCTCTAAATTCGTCGTGGCCTGTGAAACCGTCACATTTTACAGTTCCAGAAAACAAAATAATGTGCTGTCGTCTTCTGTCGAGTTTCGATTACCCGACGTACATAATAAGTAGTGTTTAATTTCGGGTAGGGCTGTCAACGGGCCGGGTCCGGGCCGGAATTCATTATTCCGGACCGGACCCGAATTACTATGCCGGATCCGGATCCGACCCGTTTACCCGACGGGTCTTTTATTCTATGTTCCGGATCCGGATCCGGCGGGTCCCGGATCCGGATCTACCCGAACAAATTTACCAAAATTTATAATTTCTAATAAAAATGAGAAAAAAATATATTTGTAAACTAATTTCTAACTAATGCAAAGAAAAAACCAAATAAGAAAAGAAATCAAATTAACTTTATTAAAATACATCACCCTAATCAAATTATATTGATAAATATATATTTTTTAAATTATTAATTCATTTATATCCGGATCCGGGTCTAATACGGGTCGGAATACTATATTCCGTATCCGACCCGTTCTTTGTTTGACAAAACGGATCCGAATCCGGAAAAAGGAATTAAATCCCTACCCATACCCGCAATAATTTCACGGATCCGGGTCTAGACCCGACCCGTTGACAGGCCTAATTTCGGGCAGGCTATTTTTTGAATTTGTTCGAACTCCGAAGAAAGCAAAAGGCAAAAGCAATTCCGCCTCCATTACGTATTGAAATTGTCTTTCGACTCTGCTCAGAAAAACATTTGTCCATAAATATAAACCTGGTACGCAAGGTCGGCATCAAATATCTAACCGTTTTGGCAGGACGCCAAAACTTGCAAAATCGGCCTTGGCCCACAAATTCTAGGCTTTGTGAATCTTATACTACTAGCATTTGGCTGATAAGTGTAAAACTATGACTGGTTTAACAAGGTTGAAACTTGGAAAGCGAATTCCCTTTATTATTATTTATTATATGAACTATAGGGATATTTCAAGTAACAATTATATATATATATATATTTCTTTTTTGTCAGTAACGATACATTTATATAACCTACTCTATCTTAATTTAGGGAAAAGGGGGAGTCTAAAGAGGCTGTGGTAGGGGACTAGTAGGTATACAGACCCAACTAGACGAAGGGAGCGATTTGGTACAACTCTTAAATTTTTTTAACTGCAGGTGAGGTTTGAACCCTCACCTACAGCCTGTCAGGAACATCAAAGAGATTTTTTCGTTTTATGCAATAGGTTGTGCGTTTCCATTGTTTTGCAAAATAAGAGCTGCGGCTGAAACGGTGCCGTTCGAATAAATGATAGTTAGTTAGGATTAGTTGGTCGGTTAGCTCAGGCTTCAATTGGTGCTACTGATAGTTCCATTATAAATGGCAAATGTAAACAGTAAGGAGGATATGATACGTAATACAGATCTTAAAACTTTCTCTTTCCAGCTTAACTAACTCCCTTATTCTTTCAATTCTCACACTCTCCCCCAAACTGTCCTCACCGACCTCCCTCTCTCTGCATCTCACGGAATTCCAACCCAGAGGCCTGACACAGCCTAAGGAGGGACTTAAGCCCTCTTGATGGCCACTGAGCCATTGGGGTACTTTTTTTTTGGGATGGGGTCGGTATATATGGATAGAATAAATAGGGGGCAGATTATGTTCGAGCTGTTCTACACCAATGAAGTACATAGGGTTTAGGTTTGTAAAAATTAACGTAGACCCTTTGGATTTCTTTGGATTTCGAAAGAAAAAAAAAAGTACATAGGGTAAAGTAAAAAAAAAAAAAAGTACATAGGGTAAAGTAAAAGGTCTTCTTTTGTCGTGTAGTTGAATGTACTTTGGCTAAGAGTCAAGTGAGTTTATTTTAGGAATGAGATCAATTCCAACAAGAGATTGGCCTTCAAAATCGGATAAACTCCACTTCATATTCTCGAACTTATATCACTTTTTCAATTTTGCACCGTAAACTTTAATTTTGAATACTTTACATTTTTTAAACTCTTAATTTTGAACACTTTGCATCTTAAATTCTCAAATTTATCCTATTTAAATCTAATTAATATCAACTTTAGCAAAATTAAGGGTACAGACAAGGATAATGAGTCACAAGCAGTCAAAATGTACCAAGGTATCATAACAAAAATAAAATAGTGCATTATGATTAATTTATATCATCTTTTATCTCGTTAATTTTGCTAATATTAATATTAGTAATTGAGATCTTATAAATCAATAATAATGTACTAAAAGTGGTAAAAAAAAAAGTCAAAAGATTGCAGTTAGAACAAAACGGGTACATTGTCATTAATTTTCACAAAGTAGTCATTGATTGGACTTAAATTGGATGAACTTACGAGTTTAGGTTGCAAAGTATCCATAACTAAAAGTTTAAAAGGTAAAATGTCCAAAATTGAAATTTAAGGAACAACATGAAAAAATAATACAAGTTCAGAGGTTTACAGTGGAATTAGTCCTTCAAAATCATTCCTAGTGTCACAGTTGAACTCATAACTGAGTCTTGGATTGTTCCACTCCCACGTGATTAGTGTTGCCCACATTTGATGGCTGTGACAAATGCCAACACTTCCACAAATGACGTTTAAAATTCCATTTACTTTAAGGATAAAAAAACATTTCGAACATTGATGTAAACCGTCGTTTCCAATGCGAGACCCCTATTTAAGGCCCAGAAAAGAGCTTGTAATCATCCCTCACACAAAGAGCAAGAAGCAAAGAAAATGGCTACAACACCAGGTCTCCTCACTGACTGGCCATGGACGCCTCTTGGGCGTTTCAAGGTTCTTCTTTTCTCCTTCCACAACATGAAAATGTTCATTCTCATCTTTCTCAACTGTGAATAGTTTTTTTTTTCCAAGTTCTTGTTCTTTTGCTTATTCCATTTCGATGCATGATGACTTTTTTAGCTGTGGATTGATGGAAATCTCTAAATCTCATATAGATCTAAGCTTCAACAGCGTGTAAAACTATGGACTTAGATTTTTCATACTACTCTACTTTGTTCTGGCTGCATAACTGTTGTTGTTTTGGTTGATATGAAGTACGTGGTACTGGCACCATGGGTGGCTCATAGCATTTATTCATACGCTACAAAAGGCGAAAGCGAGAGAGACCTCACAAACCTTCTTATACTTCCCTTACTTTTGTGGAGGATGCTTCACGATCAAATCTGGATTAGCATTTCTCGTCACCGAACAGCTAATGGCAAGAACCGGATTGTTGACAAGACCATTGAATTTGAACAAGTTGACAGAGAAAGCAATTGGTCCGTTCCACTGTTACTTAATTACTATCTCAATCTTTTCTGATCTCCTAATTACAAATACCTTTGTTTTTTTCATTCGTTGTTAAGATCGAAAAGAGAAGAAAAAATATATGGAAAAATATGATTCCAAGAAACCACTACGTTCTTTCTAATGGTCAGGAAAATTTTGTTTTCTATCAGTTGGGATCCTCTATGCTACTATTCGGTATCAAATTTAATGTCAATTCCACTCATCACGTGATAGTAAAAGAAATTTAAATAAACAACACATGACAAATTAAATAAACAGGATATTTGACATAAATATAGAAGTAGCACTGAATTATTATTGAAAAATGGCATTGAAGATCTCGTGTGGTTTTCCATCAAGTTTAGAGTTCTAATTCTATACTTGGTAGTTGGGAGTGAGAGGGTTTTTTTTTATTAAAAAAAAAAGATTCCAGGAGTCTTGGGTTCTAATGGGGAAGTTGCCTGTAACTAGGTGACGATCTTTATGTTGGCCATGCACATGTGAATGATTGGTAGATTAATCCTAGGAAAACACAAGCTGCTTGCTATTTAAAATGCTTAAAACCCTTGTTAACTGTGACTTGTTTCTGAAAAACATACCTCAGATTTGCATATCTTCAAGATCAGATTCCTGGAATATGTACTTTTATATCAATATCCACCCCTTGCATTTGGGAGTCGGAAATTTTTAATTAGTTCTATACGTTTCAGGATCACAAGCATGGTTAATAGTCTATGAATTAAAATAAATAAACCTAGACATTTTATTTTATGCACAAGATATGAATTTGGATGTATTAGGAATCATATTATTACACTCATGTAAAGTTGGTACCTATTGTTTTTCTATCATTTTCCTCTCAGGGATGACCAAATAATATTAAACGGAATCCTACTCTACATCTCCAACAATTTGTTGTCTAATGCTTCTCGGCTGCCGTTGTGGAGGACGGACGGTGTGATCTTGACCTCTCTGCTTCATATTGGTCCTGTGGAATTTCTCTATTATTGGCTTCACAGAGCACTGCACCACCATTTTCTCTACTCTCGTTACCATTCCCACCATCATTCCTCCATCGTCACTGAGCCCATAACATGTAAGAACACACTATCCAAAAAACAAAAAGTAT
The DNA here is from genome assembly GCF_003713205.1 of Coffea eugenioides. Taxonomy (NCBI): domain Eukaryota; kingdom Viridiplantae; phylum Streptophyta; class Magnoliopsida; order Gentianales; family Rubiaceae; genus Coffea; species Coffea eugenioides. Next base: position 27,606,506 of record NC_040036.1, on the reverse strand, counting down.
TTTCATCAATTCTTTTTTTTTTTTGTGGAAATAGTTGATTTCTTTTCTTGCAGATATTAATGAATAAAAAGAGAAATATGGTTCTATTAATCTTTTTGAAAAAAAAAATTTTTTTTTTTTGGTTGTGGTGGTGGTCTGCAGCCGTGATTCATCCCTTTGGAGAGCACATAGCGTATTTTTTGCTGTTTGCAATTCCAATATTGGCAGCAGTGTATACTGGAACTGCATCGCTTGCGTCAATGTTCGGCTACATCACATACATTGATCTAATGAACAACATGGGACACTGCAACTTTGAGCTAATTCCCAAAAGACTCTTCTCCATCTTTCCACCTCTCAAGTATCTAATGTATACACCCTCGTAAGTGACCTCCAAATCCAATCACATCCCTGCTTTTTTTAATACCCCTCGTAAGTGATCTCTCAAAAAATTGTTACAATATTTTTTTAAAAAAAAATTATTCAAAATAATCTACTATTCAAACACACTCTGTATTTCTACGCAGCATAGCATGGCAATGATAAGAAGAGTTTTGCGAGTACATAATGAGTTAGAAGTTTGGTACCTTCTATAAATTTGGATGACGACAAAGAGCCCAAAAAATTATATATATAGTTGACAATGATAGATTATTACAAATTTGGCCTCAATAGTACCGTGAATTCTAGGGTACCTTGTCAAATAGCATGCATTGGGCATAGGTTAAATCCCGTTTTAACTTAAAAACTAGCCAAATAGATACAAATTGAACATTACAAAGATCTCATGCTCTATGGAAGTCAAATGAATATGAAAAGCAAAACGGAATCTTGCTTTAGAGAATGAAGAAGTAGAGATGAACAAATTTTTTTTAAAAAAATTGCTTTAATGATTTTAAAAGATTTCTTTTCTCTTGTTTTTTTTTTTCCTTTTGGAGATTTTATATACTATATAGAGACAAAAAAGAAAGCAAAGCTGAATCTGCACTACGACCATCTAACTAGTAAGGCATCAACCTATGTTGTTACAACAGGTATCATTCTCTGCATCACACTCAATTCCGAACAAATTACTCTTTATTCATGCCCTTCTACGACTATATCTATGGTACCATGGACAAATCCACCGATTCGCTGTACGAAACTTCATTGCAAAGAGAAGAAGATGCCCCAGACGTGGTGCATTTGACCCATCTAACAACCCCACAATCCATATACCATATTCGTCTCGGATTTGCTTCTGTTGCCTCCAAACCTGAAGGTTCCACATGGTACATTTTGTTGATGTGGCCAGTTACACTTTGGTCCGCGATTATTAATTCCATCTGCGGCCGTACCTTTATCTTAGAGAGGAACAAGTTAGAAAAGCTCAAGTTGCAGTCTTGGGCAATACCAAGGTACAATGTGCAGGTAAGATCAACTTAATTAGTTGAAATGAGATGGTTTATTTGTGGGATTTGTTTGCCTATATCAATTTAATTTAATTTAATTATTACTCTTCATTTTTATTAAATAGTACTTGAAGAAATGGCAATCCCGAGCAATTAATGGCTTGATTGAGAAGGCCATACTAGATGCTGAAGCAAAAGGCACCAAGGTGTTGAGTCTCGGCCTGCTTAACCAGGCAAGTTTAAGGGCAAAAGTCAATAATTCCTCTCATTATTTTTATTGAGATATTGTTTAATTTTCTTTTCTTTTCTTTTTTTTGGTGTGAGGGGATCTCATATATACATTATTTGCAAGTTAAAAATATATGGAGAATTTACAATTTGCAGACAAAGGAACTGAACAAAAATGGAGAGTTTTACGTGCGAAGGTACCCTAAGCTGAAATTGAGGGTGGTGGATGGAAGTAGCTTGGCAGTTGCCACCGTCCTTAACAGCATTCCTAAGGGAACCACTGAAGTCCTCCTTATTGGCAACCTCACCAAAGTTGCTCGTTCTGTTGCGTTTGCTTTGTGTGAAAGGGGTATTCAGGTTTGTTGTTTCAACCTTCTACATGTATCAGTACATGATTATCATATATGGGCCTTATCTAATGTCCCTCTCACACATATATGGCCCTTATCACACAAGGGACAGGACAGCAGAAGAAACCTATTCTAAGGCCCCGTTTGGATTGTTATTTTTGTAAAAAAATGTGTTATAATGGTTTGATATATGAAAAGTCAAAAAAGGTGATTAAAAAAATATATTTATGAAAAACATTAAAATTCTTCCTTAGAAATTGCAATCTTTTGTTTCTATAGAACAAGGTTTTGTACATATATTAGGGGAAAGACGAGTTGGGTGATTCTGAGAGAGTGTGTGTGTAAGTAAGAGGTTCCGAATTCAAAATCTTCCACTTACACTTAAAACAAAAAATTAATGTACATATGTACGAACTCATTGACAGCTGTTATGCATGTGACTTGCATCAAGATCCTAGTATAAAGATTTTAGGTTTCACATTTGCATTTTAAGAGATATTTGTGACCTTTAACACTTGGATATCTTTCTAAAACAATTCAATTTGGTAACTTCAGGTAAACATTTCATCCCAATATGGGTATGAAAAGCTTAAGCAAAGTGTTGCTTCCCAAAGCAACTTGGTAGTACTGTCCAAGAGCGTGGCTTACAAGGTAGGCACGTTTTGTACGATATATGTTTGTAACCGAAGTCCTTGCATATTATTAATTGATGACAACAACATATGAATTGAATGTGGTGTTAGACTTGGTTGGTTGGAGATGGATTGACTGAAAAGCAGCAGCTGAATGCACCAAAAGGGGCATTATTTATTCCTTTCTCGACTTTTCCTCCGAAGAAAGTACGCAGGGACTGCTCCTATCTGCATACCCCCGCAATGCTGGCTCCCGCCTCCCTCCAAAACCTTGACTCTTGCGAGGTTGGTAACTTCTTTTACTCACATTTAACTATTTACTAGGGGGTGAGGCAGGCACGTCCTACGTGTGTGTGCATATTTTAGGGGAAAAAAAATAAATAATAAAAGAATATATAGTTGCAACGAAAAAAAATAATTATGAGATATTTTTTTTATTAATGTTTGTAGGAAGACCTTGGATAATCATAGTAGTAATAGTAAATGAGTATAGCAGTAGCAATTATATAAACATCATGAAAATGTAGAGCATGACTTAGTTGTATGTTATTCTTTCATGTAAGGATAAGATTGGAATAACAAATAATGACAAATTTTTTTAAACATCAAATCCATTGCTCAAGCATTATATATAGAAAAAAGATATAATTCTAGGATCAAACAGGCATGCCTAGACAAATAATCAAAGTATTTTTGCTTGTTTCATTAAAGGCACCAATAACTAGATTTTTTTTTCTTTTTTACTTTCAATGATCACCAATATCATTTGTGACGCGATTAGCACGTTCCAAATAGTCGCTAATCAAACCAATATTGAGCAAAATTTCTTTGTGTTAATAATATTATGTGAATTAATCCATCCATCTAAAATTCACACTGGATTTGATTTTTAGCCTTTGTGGTTTGTATGATAGAAGTACTAAACTTGGTTTTGTTGTATGTATGCATGCATTACCGCACAGAATTGGTTGCCAAGAAGGGCACTAAGTGCAGTGCGTGCAGCTGGCATAGTGCACGCATTAGAAGGATGGACTGAGCATGAATGTGGAGAAAACATGTTGAACGTTGAAAAAGTCTGGCAAGCTGCCCTGAAGCATGGCTTCCGACCTTTGGGGTCTCCAAGCAATTGATCTTTCTCTTTTTAATTAGAACATACATACATATGTGTTAGTCAATGTTTTGAAAATCGGATCAGACCGGCCGGTTCGACCTGTTGAACAGCGAACCGGCCATGCCTCTGGTCCAATTCAATTAAAAACTCAAAGAATTAATTGAACCGATCAAAATCGGTCAAGAACTGATTGAACCGGAAAAATCGGGAGGTTCAACCGATTTTATTAAGTATTTATTTTTTAAAATAAATATTTTAGTTTTATTCAAAAAGTTTAATACTAAAATGAATAAAAATTTATTAAATCTTTGAATCGGGGTCGAACCGGTTGAACCGATCGAACCGTGAACCGAAAGGTTTTTCAATTCACTCTTCGATTCGGGTTTAAAAACATTGGTGTTAGTTATCCTGACCTATTTCTCAAGAAGGCCCTTTAAGGTCAAATTACTTAAGCTAGTGAAATATTCCATATATGCTTTGATGAAATGTATTATTGTATTAGTCCCGGAGAGAATTGTTGGCTCCAAGAAAGCCTAGTCATATTATAAAGTGTATTTTGGCCCTTTGGCCATATGTAAACCTTTTGTCGGACTATGTTTTGGCCACTTTCTTCTTAATGTTTGATTATTCAGGATACCAACCACTTTAAGCTTTCTTAATTTGAGCTATATATCAACTTTACTCCAACTGCTTCATGTTTCTGTTGATTAAATTTGTTGAAAATCAGAGCAAAATGATATCAAATCAAATTAAAGTGTGAGGCTTAAGGTTGTCAATCAGAGTAGTTCATTAAACCTACAAATTAAAATGAATTTTTTGTCATTAATTTGAGAATTAGTCTTATATACGCTAAAAATTGAACGAGTGATTAATAAGAAATAAAAACTTCATGTTACAAGCGTCATGGACTATTCGACCGGTTAATCGATGCCTGATCCTAATTGGTTGCATAGGTTGGGCCAAATCGTTGCATTGTTACTCAACAACCCTCTTCAACTACTTCCCTAATAGGTTTATGGTTAAATGGCTTCTTGCAGGTTGAAGAGGGTCGAGTACAGAGAGTAAACTAAACCTATAAATTAATTAATCTACATTTTCTCGAGGGGAAGGAAAAAAAAAAGACATGAGAGGTTATTGTTGTTGTCTCTTGAAGATAAATTGACATAACCAACAGGGTTGGTTCGAGTGGTAAGCGGCTCGGATTCGCTTAAGCAGGTCTCGTGTTCGAATTCTAGTGTACGCAGACACCCTTGTTGGGAGACTCACCCACCATAGCCAGGTGCGCGACGCGGGTCGGGTCCGGATTAGTCGGGGCAAAGTTTCGGATAACGGGCGGGCAACCAAAAAAAAAAGAAGAAGATAAATTGACATATAAAACATCACTAGTACAGATAAATAATATAGAATACGAAAAAACTTACTTCTTCATATCATAAATTTTCAACTTAAACTCGGCCTAGTTAGTATAAAATTTCAAATTCATATATAAAAATTCGAACTACTTGGACGTGCATGCAATAATGCATAGCTTGCTTGAATTCGACTTAATAAATAAACAATTTAAGTTTCTACGTAACGGCTAACTTGATAAAAGAAAAAAACAAGTGCTGACACGAAAAATGCCCAGCTTGATTCACTTCATATTTACCCCTATACGATTTGTCACCCTTGCAAGACACTACTAAAATAGTAGTAGTAGTAGTACAGAGAAAGATACGTCTGCCATAGTAAAACATCAAAGAAGTCGCAATGACAGCTTTTTCCCCGGTAGGCCTGGGGATCACTAGCAATAGCATGTGTTTCCAACTGTGGTGAAAGACTCAAATGCCAAAGGGTCACAGCCAATTCATCAAGATTCCACACTTTTAGTGTCTGAAACAGATGGTAGTAGAATACGGCATTGATTAAGGTTATTGTCTGGAGTCTCTGGACTCTGCATAGGAGGTTGAAAGTTGAAGGTGATGGACCAACCAAACCACATGCTGAGACACATATACATCATAATATATCGAGTACCTTCTTTCACTGCACAATGCTGAGCCATTTAATGAAACTAAGCAGTATAAATACAAGTTTCTAGAGCTGGAAACAGAGAGTTACTTTAATTCTGTATGCATATTCCTATGCATATATCCTCCCCAGGAGCAGGACCCCCCATCACTAAATGCCCAACAAACCCCAGATATTTCCAACATATCCGGGATGCCATTTATCCAATTAATTTCGTGCTTCATATTCTCTGAAAATCTCTTCTTTTTTTTCTGACGCAATGATTGTAAGAAGTCGGCGAAGCACATAAGAAAGCTTTTCTTCTTTTTTGGTCACAGAAAGATTTTTTTTTTTAAAAAATCTGAAATAATTCACTGGACTCTTACATAGAGTTATCTATAAACTTAATTTCATTATGTTGAGGACATAAAGTCGTGATAATTTTAATGGACTTTTTTTTTTTTTTTTATCTTTGAAGGACTCTTCTTAGTAAGAAATTTAGAAGAAAAAAAGACAAAAACACTATAAATCCGCAGTTGTCACTACAAAAATTTAAAAGAAAAAAAGAAACACAAGAAAAGAAAAGCTAAAGAAATTCACTCTCAAATTCTACACGTAAAAGGTAATGCCCAAAATACCACTGTTTTAACGGAATCTCTGTGTGAACGAAGAATTCAAGAAAACTATTTTGATGTTCCAGATAAACAAACACTGGAACTTAGCCCATCAGTTGTCTCGTGAAATTGATCGACTATTTCGTCGTGCCCTAAAGGAATTAATCCAAGCCCACAATGATGATTTTGGTTGGATTGTTGAATCCGCAGCCCAGAGCCGACTAGTAATCTGCTAAACTCCCCCTGAGATTTCTAACTTTGGAGGTGGGTTCCTTTAAAGAGTGATCTACAGGAAATTACAGGGTAGATTAACACCAGATATAAGAACTGTGCAAATTACCTTTTAAGCTTTTAATTCGGATAGTTACTTTGTTTAGAGAATTGCTGATGTTTGGAAGAAGCTTTTAATTCTTTTGCTGCTATCAAATTTGGAGATTCAGGAATGAGCTGGAATTCAGAGGTCACATTTTCCCTTCTTGCTCGGGGTGTATGATCAGCTATTGAGAGATTTGAGATCCATTCTGTCTCGTTGGAAGCCAGCGAGATCCCAGCCTAGCGGATAGTTTTGCTCTGATCTTCGAGTTGGAATTTCCTAGTTATTTGTTAGTACGTTGATTGAATAGTGTGTGCATGGTATGGTATACTTCTGTCTCGTGTACACTTTCTTGCAGATCAATGCTGTTTGAAATTTAACCCCAAAAAAAAATTCTCCAAAAACTGATTAAGATGGAAACTAGACAACTTTGCATGTAAGACAAGTTCAAGAGAATCTGTTAAGCAGTCAAAGCCTGAAACCTGTTTTTTTTTTTTTTAATGAACATTTATGTTTTCTTCTTGTTCACTTTCATATCCTCAACAAAGGTTCCAAGATTCTACTTAATTGAGAGGTGTCCTCATCGGGACATCTAGATGGAAAGTACTTATTCAGTAACATAGTTTTCCATATCAAGTTTAATTAGTCACAAGTTTTTTTTAATCATTTTTAATTTAATTATACAATACTCACATTTATTGCCCCTTCTGCATCAAAATATTTTCTGGATTTAACTTTATTTTTTGAATAACTTGAACTCATCTTAACAAGTGCCCAATTAACATGCATGATGCACCCAATCCATCAACAACCCATATTGGAACAGGCATTGTGATCAAGAAAATGATGATTTGAACAAAAACACAGGTTGCTCTATTAATCGAATGATGAAAAGATATTAAGTAGTTAAGAATAGGGCTACAAACAAATCAAACTGCTCGTGAGCCGACTAGGTTTAAGCTCAACTTGGAGTTGATCAATATTGAATTCGAGTTGAACTCAAGCCGATCAGCTTGAGTTCGAGCGTAGAAAAACTCAACTCATTAACTCGCGAGCCACTTGATTTTATATGTGTGTGTGTGAAATTACATATATATATATTCCTAATATTTTATCAGTTGTTAAAGAAAAATGCTATTTTATTTATTTTGTTAATAATAAAATAATTATTATTTTTTATTTTTTAAAACTCTAGTAGGCTCAAACTCAAGTTCAAATTGACTCAAATTTGAGAGTTCATCAATCTCGAACTCAACCTTTACAATGAGAGCTCGTCAAATTTGAGCTTGGTAAAATCGAATTGATACTCGATTCAATTAGATCAAAATTCAATTCATCTCGACTCATTTACAACCGTAGTTAAGAAGAGTGGTTCTGGGTCCAAATGAATCATTAGGTTCTATGTTTCGGATTGGCGTCTTTATCATTTCACCCATGAGGCACTAAATATTCCATGTGACAGAAATCGAAAGTGGTTCAAGAATGGACGGACTCGTAGATATATTCGATAGGTTTTACCAGAAAGTTTGTAGCTCAAATTCTGAAGCAGTACAAGTACGTAAAGACAAGCAACTTCAACCTTCAAAATTACACTATATAGAATGGATTAGATAATTACGACAAAACAATGGAAGGTCAAATTTCTGAGTGTAATCTAAGTTAATTAGTGGATTTTGAATCTGGTGTGGTGTTCAATTCCTCAATTCTGTGTTTCACGTTAATTACTAAGCCATGAATTATTAGTGGTTTAAACGGAAAGAAATCCGTCAATCTTTACACTGGTATATAGTTTGCAAAATGCAGTGCAAACAAGAGATGTCCTAAGCAGAAATACTGGAGTCGGAGTATTGGTTGAGGGAATCCCGTCCCGTCTATAGAATTACTTTTGTTCGTGTAGATTATTTGCTTGAATGCTTGTGTTCGAATTGCAACCACTCTGGTACGATGAGTCATGCCCCCTATTCTTGTCCACATTTCATAGCTTTACCATGTGAAGACGCAAAAGATCTTTTATACCACTTTTTTTAATACTATTTTCTATTTCAACATCTATTAATTGACTGTATATTTTTCATAAACATCATATTTTAATAATTCTTTTTCTTGTCCTTTTAAGTTCTAACACTACCAACAACAGAGTATAATACAAAAGATTATAGATTAAAAGGAAAACTAAATTTTACTAAAAAAAGTGAGTTTTTAATGAATTTTCTATTATTTTTCTATTATATATTGTTTTTTAGTCTATTATCTTTTGTGTTCTACTTGTAAGTAATCTTTGAAGCTTAAAAGGACAAGAAAAATAAATAAAAAAGGAAGTCGAACAGAAAATCATTTGCGAAACAACAAGTCTATTTTCCTTTCTTTTCTTTTTTTTTTTTTAAAAAAGGGTCTATTTTCCTTTCCGAAAAATGGGACGAAATTTGTACTTGTTTTCTCTCGGGAGGTTGGGCGCACTAATTATAAGCATCATTTTTTAATTTCTAAAGAAGTATCAATACATATCATAAAGAAGCTGCGAAAAAGAAAGATAATCTGTATGTATGTATTTGCAGCTAGGCAACAAAGCGCCTGTTTTCACAGAACATCACGTTAGGATCTTGGTCAAAATGGAAAGAAATGGTTCTGAGAAAATACTTAGAAAATGAAAGAATATTAGGGGAGAAGAAGAACTTGTAGTACTTGCGATCACGTGAATGCAGATGACGAGGGACTTCACTTCTGCATAATGGGCATGTAAAATGGTGGGATGATTCAAACCACTTATCGATGCATTCGACATGGAAGCAATGGCTGCATTTGGGCAGTTGTCTGTACTTCTCATCACCATTTATGTCGGCGAGGCACACCGTACAATAATGTAAGCATTTTTTCTTCTTCGTAGTTTTATCTGAAGACTTAGAACGGACGAAGGTTGAAGATAAGAAGCGCAGACTTTGATCCCCGTGAAACCATTTGATGAAGACCAGACGGCAGATGGAGATGATGCTGAGAAATAGAAAGTTGATAATGATCTTGCTTGCGGCCGCCATGGCTATGGAGTTGGAGAATTTTGCTTTCAACCCAAGTACTGGACCATCCACGCCGCGGCCTTTTCTTTTCTTCTTTGCCTAGTCGTCTTAGCTCATTTTGTTTGAGTTGCTTTGTTATATATATATATATATAGAGGGTAGTGATTTTTTAGTATTTTTTTTTTGAAGGTTGATTCCTGAGAATCCAATTAGTTGTACATTCTTTGAAGCAACACCAATTGTTTGTTCATGTAACATTAGATGGTATACAAGCAAGTTAAAACAAAACATGTATTATATTATCTCTTCATTACCAAAATGAACTCTTCAGGATAGCAAGCCGTGGTCTTGATTAATCTGTTGCATGAAAAATTAAGCAGAACGTAACGAAACAGGGAAAACAAAGTCGGATTTCGCATCTTTTTTTACTCTTTCTCCATCAAAATCTCCTCCTTCATTCAAGAAGAAAAGTTGGTGCAAGGTGGTGATCTTCGTGGCTGATATTCTCTCTTGCTGCCGAGATGACTGATGTGTACTTCCAAGTGGATGTAAAACAACTCATTGATATTTGAGATTTTTTTTAATATATATAAAACAAAAATTATGAATTTAATTAATTAAGATCATGATTAGAGAGTAGATGCAAATTGTTTGGATAGTGGACGACCCTGGTGGTGGTGGTGGTGGTGGTCCAACCTTTTGTTTGGAAAACTAGAAAGAGCTTTGCCAAATTTCAAGTAAACCATTGCTTATGTTTGGAGATTGATCCATACACACGACGGCCAAGTATTACCATGACTGACATCCCATGTACTGAAAGCAAAAGCATGTTCTTGGCGTACTCCAATAATAAGCCAGAGAGAGGACGTAGATCCCTTTGAAGCCTGGAGGGATACTGAACTCAAGGCTCAAGCCATGTTTGCTTTCTTTGTGGGTTAAAAAACAAAAAACAACCAACTTGTGTAGGTCAATTTAATTATTTTTTGAAATCTTGGTCTGTCAATTTGTGTCTTATAAGTTATCATTATTATGTGATTAAGCCAAAATTGTCCTAATATTAATTGGATAGCTAAAAATAATTAGTTTGTGACAGACATTTATAAATAATAATAAAAAAAAAAAGACAGATTGAGCAATGTCAGCAAAGCTAGTCTGGGAGTTTGTGAGAAGAGAAGAAGTGAGAAAAGTTACTAGAGAGAAGAGAAGAGAAGAGGGTCTTTTGATCATGTTTGGAAGTTTAACCATTCCACACTTGGGAATAAGACATGACATTGGGGTTCTATACCAATTGCAAATGCTCGTAGTGAGAATCCCATTCAAATTTCCCTCGAGCAAACAGTGAACGAACCTTACCAGCTGACAAATTGAGTCAATCCCTATACATTGACAATATATTACTATGGATGTCACCCCCTGTCTATCTATTGTGCTAATCTATTACTGTTTGGAAAAAAAAATCAACCTATTTATCTTAGATGTATCATCATTCATCCATAAAAAAAAAAAAAAATTAATAGGAATCCTAGTATGTCAAATTTTTTTTCATTTTATAACAAATGTGTTAATGCATATTTAACTCAAATTGTGAGAAACGAGTAAAATTAGATACCTTTTTTTTTATATCATTACGTCACTCCTGTAATCTCTCCTTACCTCCCAAACTTAACAGCGAGGTTCAAACCCTAATCTGTAAGATGAAGCACGAAGCCAACAACCCTGACGGCTGTTGGTTAATTAACTTGGAGGCCTCAAGGCGTATAAGAACTACATATCAATTACGTAGAAAGAGAGCTTTTTCTTTGAAAAAATATTTGGTCCGACTGTACTCCATTTTTTATTATTGCTTTATTTATAATTCATTATCCCTATCCTTTCCTTTGCAATTGGGTGAAACCTTCGCCCATTCACAAAGTTTAGTAGCAGTATTGTACGACTTATCCGTCAAGTTCACAAAATACCGAAAAAGGCAAACCACCAAAAGAAAATATTAGAAAGGTTTTAATACTTTACTTTTCAACTCATTGCTTGCTCCGAACAATTACAATCAAATCTCATTCTTTGGGGAAAAAAATGTTTAGGTGAGAGTGTGCCTGTCTTGTTATAAAGGTAGTATAAATCAATACAAACAAAAGCTACCAAATAAATAGATATCTCGAGTTGTATAGTCTACTTCACTGTTAAAATCTGTCGAGATTCATTTTATTTTTTCAAAAAAAAAAAATGATCCGAGGCCTGACAAATTATATATTTTACTCCATTTCGAGGTGAATTAGTAATTTTTATATTTTTATTACATTATTTTTTGACTCAGTTATACTATATTTAAATTTTTGTTATATTATTTTTCAATTCAATTATACTAAAGGACAAATTTGTGGGAAATAGAACTTGTAAGGCCCATCCGCGTGAAATACATGATCTTCTATTTTTTTTTTGGTTGCCCGCCCGGTATTCGAAGCTTTTCCCGGACTAATCCGGATCCGACCCGCGTCGCGCACCTGACTATGGTGGGTGAGTCTCCCAACAGGGGTGCCTGCGTACACTAGAACTCGAACACGAGACCTGCTTAAGCAAATCCGAGCTAAGCCGAATCCTTGAAACATACACGATCTTCTATGAATGACATGACAGCCATCTTTATCCATTTTTCTTCTTTTTTCCCCTTTGGTATTTAGATGAAATAGTAGCCTGTATGTTTCAAGGAGCTAAGGTGCATAAAAAGTGAGTGAGCTCTCGAAAAACCATGGGATACGAGTCATATGACATTTCTCATTGAAACTGAGTAGAAAATGTTTTATTTTCTCTTAACAATTTTCCTATCTCTTTGGGAATTTAAGAAGGTTGTTTTGCTTTACATTTTCACAAATGGAATCATAGCCACATTGTTTTTTTTTTCTTTTTTTCGTGGCGTGGAGGAAGTTGACGACATACATGAAAAGTATTATGCTGTGATAGCATCTACTATATGATTTTATGCTAGATAGAACCGACGATACTCGAGTTTTCTTCATTCCAAAATGATTCATTTAATTATATTCCTAGTCACATCTCAATACTTCTATAATATCCCTGTTCTTAAACACGATTTCTGCTTGTGGAATCGAGTGTGTGGTTCATTATCATCAAGAATCTAATTTTTTCCATTTAAAAAATACTATATGTTATGAAATAATTATAAGATGTGGATGTCCGTTTATATTCTCAAGAAGGAAGATACATGTATTCTCTCCAGGTTCATTGGTACATTGGATGAACCTATTTATGGATGTACTTGAAGTACTAAATTCATGTATTAGTATTTAATAGGGTTCATGTACCTTTGATCTTGGATCACCTATATATAGGGTGAATCCTATTTCATTTGTAACTTGAAAGTACTTTGATCAGTGAATAGAATACTACTATAGTTCTTCTATCTCTCTCCGCTTTTCACTCTACTATTCCAATCCCTACTTTTGGTGGTTTATTTTATTAGTTTCACAACACTCTAAACTTTTTAGAGGAGGAAAAGAGGAGCCCGACAATGCAATTTCAATGCCATGTACCTACTCAACCAATTGCTAAGTCCTTTGGTACACCTGAGGAATGGGTTGGGTGACACCAATTTAGGGTTTATAGAATTTTGTTTCATGTGATTTTTCGTTAATTATTTAGCAATCTCCGGAACAAGAGGCAAGTCGTATTTGAAATGTTAAATAGGATAAGTAATATCACGTGATTTGTTATGCATGTCAAAATTTTATGATGAGACTTGGTAAGGGGGCTTCTCAAGAGGACTGAGGATTGGAAGTAGGGTGATACGGAGGAAGGAGTATAAATGAGAGATTTCGAATTCGAGACCTTCCACGTATAATAAAAAATATATATATATATTGAAAAAAATATCCTCCAATACACCTTGCCAAAGACTCAAACTTCAACCTGGCCTTGTTGGTATAGTCCCAAAAGCCCAATTTAAGATTGAGCCCAAAAGCCCCAAGGCCATAAAGAACAGTGCCTGGGAACTGGCCTTGCTAGTTGATGGCCCGAATGATGAACTTCTATTTCATTTCGGGTCACTGATGCACAAATATTTACAGATGAACCCAACTGTCTAAAGTATCTTATATATCTACTCCCAAACTTCTGGTCATGTCTACCATAGCATTTGTTGAGAGATGTCTGCTCACATTTCTTCAAAACCCACTTTATCTTTCACTCTCTCCTCTCAATTTATTTCAACAGGAAAAGAAAATCCCGCTTCACTTTCATGGTCTTCTTCTCTACCAAAGCTGAATCTTTCCATCACTACTACTTCCCCGTCAAGCCCTTTGAATCTCCTTCATAAGCAGGTTTGGATAAATCCCATTTTCCAAAGCTCTTTCTTTTTCCGCTTCGTGCTGTAAAATTCATTTCTTGGAGCTTTTTTGGTGCTCGATTCATTTAATATCCTGAAAAGATGCTTGAATTTGCTGAAACATTGTCGTCTGAGACTATCTTGTGCATCAGGAATTGTCAATTTTAGTTTCTTAAAGACGAAAATATAAAAGATGAACAAAGTAACGTGCAGGAGAAGCACGTCCACCAGTTCTTTGCTGAAATAATTGAGTCTGAAAGATTAAAGAACTTATCTTTGGGGAAATGTTATGGTTTAAGAATTATAGTTTCTCTGTTGAATTTTTATTTGTGTAAAGTTATTGCTGGGTGAGACATTAAGGGCCCGAAAGCACTTGGTTAAGATTGCATATACAGGTGATTTATGTTTATTTGTATATTATTATCATCATTATTGTTAAAACATACCTTGGTCAAGTATCTGGAGGAAAATTGCTTTTCTAAATGACCCTGTTGTTGAATTAATGACTAGATAAATTAGGTTGCAGAGGATATATGGTGCAACTTTTTAGACAATTAAGTACTTTTAAGGCATAGAATCTTCAGTCTTCCAATGATAATACGTGTAGTGTTAGTATGCAGGTAATGTGACTACACGTTATACGGGCTGCAGATTTCATTTGCATTTGGCTGATTATACATGATTCGACTGTGAATTGAAAGCTTGTTGGGAAATTATCAGCACCCTTACTGAAAATCGTTCTCTTCCTAAAGGGGTAGTGTGTATGTCACATAGTGAAAGTACATTTTAGTTGTTGCACAAACTTTCAGGGTAATAATATAGTCTGAATTAGGGTGTCCAGTGCAGAGTTTCGGTTTGCCTCTGATGCATCGTAGTTCACACTTTAGATGTAATCTTCAAATGAGAAATGATGGGCTCAGTAGAAAAGCAGCAAATGCTTTTTTAAGTAATGTACATTTATTTCAACATGTTTTAGACTTTTGTTGTTGAAGCTGCCTGGACTCGGAGATCTCGAAGTGAAGCAGCCAAAAAGCCTAACAGAAAATCATGGAAACAACGGACAGACATGTACATGAGACCATTTCTACTCAATGTTTTCTTCTCAAAACGATTTATCCATGCTAAAGTGATGCATAGGGGAACCAGCAAGGTGATATCTGTGGCAACAACCAATGCCAAGGATCTTCGGAACACATTACCGTCTCTTACTGACAACAATGCTTGCAGAGTAATTGGGAAACTTATTGCAGAACGGTCAAAAGAAGCTGATGTCTTTGCAATTGCCTATGAACCTGACAAAAACCAGCGGATTGAAGGCAGACTTGCAATTATTCTTGATACCATCCAGGAGAATGGTATTATTTTTGTCTAGACTTTTGCTGCTGCTTTTTGGCCTTTCCTGCCACTGCTCCACCATCTCCGCAGAATGTAACTTCTTTCTACTGTGGCTTGAAGTACTGTAAAGGCATATGAAATACGGAAGAATGTTTACTAGAACGTGACGAGGAAGTAGAATTAGTGTATGACAAAATGCAGCATCCAGGATGTACCTTGCTTTGATTTGGAAACCTGCTGCCATTCTTATTGTACCTCTTCCTCTGATTGTTTATATTGCAGGCTACAACCTTGCTATGGAATGATGAAGAAAAGATTTCTTTCATCAAGTTTTCTAGTTTTACATAGAAGAGGAAGTTTTCTTCCCACCTTATGCATTGCAAAAGAAATCACAGGAGGATGTCTGGGCGTTATAGTTTTTCAGCCGATGGAGTGATGACTGATGAAAACATTGTGTAGAGGCAGAGGTCTTTACCAGATGCCTTCTTGTTGTGGCAGCCCAACAGGAGAAATGTAAACAAGAAAATGAACATTCAAGCTTGGAAGCTTAGAATGTGATTCAGGCTTCAGAGTATTATTGCTCATTTTTGCAACTGATGGAGCGAGAGTGCTGGACTATTTGCATGCCTCTTCAGGGTCTGAAATTCAAATTTGCATTTTGTCCTTTATTCTTTGCTTCAGGGTGCTTGGTTTTTATAATTCGAGGAATTCAAAGAACATGATAGGCTTTATTTGACATCCGTTTCGACGGCTGGACGTACAAAAGGGGCAAAGCAACTAAAACAGAGGATGCATAAAAGGAATAGAATAAATTGATAAGAATAAAATCTTATCCAATAGTAGTCTAACAACAACAGAAGGAGAAAGTTTTTTATACTTCTGCAGTTCCGCTGCACCACATCATTGAGACTGTATAGAGATTAGAGGGAAAGGGAAACAATTAATCATAAAAACTTGAGATGATCTTATTATCAAAAAAAATTCTCTTCATATGACATTACGGAGGCATCCTACTCATGGAAGCCACAACCTCACTTCTAAATAGTAATAAAAAATCAAGAAAACACAAATTTTCTAGTGGAGTAACAAGTATAGCCGCAAATCCACTTGCTGACATGCTAAGAAATTATGCCGCCAATAACATTATACCTGTTGAGTAAAAAGCGCAATCAGTGAAGCATTAACTTGAAGCAAATATGGCTGATGAACAAATTCCATCATGCCATCCAAACTCTATTAATTTCTAAAGAATGATATATTATAGTGCAGATGCATGTAAAAACCAATTAGACTACCATTCTAAAGATGGCATCAGAAGAGTAAGTACTGAATATATTACCATAACAGGAATCTCGGGTACTGTATGTTACATGTTATCCTAGGCGGCAACCTGCACCACAAATTCTTCAGAATTAGTTCCCAGAAGGGAAAACTGACTGAAAATTAGGCAATCTAAGGTCATCAAAAAAATGACACACAAAACTTCTAGCCTCCCTTTCAGAAGTTTTCATTGGAGAGGTTTTCTACTGATAAAAAAAAAGTCTTCAACCAAAAGCATTTACTTAAAAAAACATATATTAACACTTTCATGCATCAGTCACTAGGAAGCAAATCCTTTCTATGAGGACAGGATTGACTCTGATAGCTCAACAAAACCTTAAAAGTTTGTGAGCTCAAGGAAATAGATAAAGGCAACATTTATTCTCTTAGTATTCACTGCCTGAAAGCTGCATCAAAATTCTTATGCAATGTACAGAGACTGTTTTGCCTAAAATAATCTGTCTCAAACAGCAAACCAAGAACCAAAGAAGAACGCTTTTTTTTTTTTTGGTGTCAGTTTATCATTTAAATCTCACGCCAGTGTTCATACTTATGTTCTCTAGGTGGCAAAATTAGAAGCCAACTTTAAACTTTCATTTCCTGTTTCTGGAAATATGGGGAGCCAACTCGCAAACACAACCCAGAAAAGAATTGGAAGGAGTGTGAATAACAATCCTTTTTGAACAGTACTAATTGCTTTGATCTTATTTGCCATTTTGCGATGATCAATTCTTTCAATTCTTTCAATGATCAAATAGTTTTTCTTCCATATCTTCTTCTTCTTCTTTTAGTTTTTTTTGTTTTGTTTATGTTTTTGGTAATTATCAATGATCCATACCCCTATGGCTGCAATGTCAATAATTTGCAACTGAATCCTCAAGCCAGCAGAAAAAAACACAAGCTCAAGGTAAATACGATGATAGTTTCAAATATATGATGATGATTAATTTTTAATAGAATTGCTGTAACTTTCTAAGCTGAAAGATATTATGCACTCCCATTTACATTCTATATAAAATAAGGCTGATTTTACTATCATTCTGCAAATACACAACATAGTTACAACCATAATTTGGCAGCACCCATTCAGGTTTTTGTCCCCTTTCTAAAGGATGGAGCATAGGAAGTTTCTATAATGCATTACCTCAACATTGGATGGGGTGAAAACTTCTTTAACAGCTCCAAATACTTCTTCCACAGGCTTTGCAGCATCAATCTGCACATCAGAGAACCTTCAAGTTACCGATTATGCTCGACCTCTTCTTTAGTGAACAAAAAGACTTAGTGAAAATGGAAAATTGAAGTATATAAAAAGTATTACCTTCCGAACCTTCCCTTTAGAGTTGTAGTATTCAATTACAGGAAGACTGGATTCCATGTAAACCCTAAAACGCTTCCTTATTGTCTCAATGTTATCATCTTCTCTTCCCTTCACATGGAAACAGAAATCAAAATCAAATATGTAGCAGGGTATATTCAGACCGTAGTAAGAGAGCAACTATAAGGTTTAACTGGTTTTCAGACAGTAGAACAAGGGGACATTATACCCAATGTTGTCAAATGGAAAGCAAGTCTAACCTGGTTTCGACTCAGAAGACGCTTTTCCATCTCTTCTTCCGGACAATCAAAAAAAAGGACAAATGTTGGTTCCATTCCAGTCTGCAGAACAAGAAATGAAGCAGCACTAACTTTTAACATATACTGGTCTAAAACTCCCAGTGCAGGTAACAATCAACAGGAAACAGTGGGAAATGCAATGATTTGGTCCACTGAACTAATGAAATGAAATTTAAAGGGAAGGTATAACAGAAAACTTACAACTAACTCAAAGGCTGCACGGTTTTCCTCATTACGAGGGAAACCATCAATTAGGAACTTGTCATTGCCACTTTCATTCATGGCTCGTTGGAGAAGCTTAATTGTCACCTCAGAAGGCACTATTTTGCCCTCCTTAATCATGTTCTGAATCATTGTCCTATATAGTAGATGAGTATAAAAATCAAAATCACATAAGACTTTAAAAGGTAAAAAGCGATTAAAGACAAAAATCAGTACGTTCAAGGGCCATAGATGATACAATATGAGTGATAATAAAGGTCTCCATAAAATGGCAGATTTATATGCAACAAAAAGAAAAAAGGATAATTTCCACCTTTACAATCCCCAAGAATTAAATGCTCAAATATAGTAAAGAAATAAAGATGTTTGTACATGCCCAGGGATTATAAAACTTACAAATCGAGATTGTGATATTCAGATTAAAGCGAGATATTTACTACTAAACAACCTCGGAGAATGAATTATGTTGGTCCTCTAAGCAACTCCAGTCACTTAACAACTAAGACACACCATTCTTGTCTTAAAGTGAATTGTGCAATTTTGACTAAATGGTTTTCTATCTACATAGAAATAGTAGTAAGAAAGTTGCACAAACTTTTGAATCTCCCTTATCAATGATCAAATGAGAAAAATCTATAAAAAGCAAGTACATGTCAAGAATTTCTTATAGATGTTGTACAACCAGTTATCTATGTCATCAGTAAAGTTGTACGCATCAAGAGTATATCCTCCAGATGACCACCACACAGTCATATCCATGTCAAGAGTGTCCTTTAGGTGAGCAAAACAGTCATAGCCATGTCAAATGAAGCAAAATCTGTACATTTTGCTTCCAGGAACCAAGAGAAAAAGCACATATAAAAAGAGAATATTCATAGCCTGTGGAGTTTCAGTAACAGCTATAAATGGTGAGCAGAGATTTTACCCATTTTCCGAACCAGATTTTATTTCTGCTCTAAGGAGATCACCAGCACTAAGGTGGGTGTATCCATAATGCTCGACAATGTTAGCACACTGGGTTCCCTTGCCACTACCTGGGCCACCTGTTTATTTTATAATTATAGGAGGTATTAACATCCATTATTGAAATTATTAAAAAGATAGAACCAAAAGCACTGAGATAATAAAGCCAAGCATCCAATTTCACTAATTTTTGGAAATGCAAGGATAAAACATAATTGTCTATCTATAAAGAACTAAAGCAAGAGAACTGCACTTACCCAAGACAAAAACAACTGTAACCTTTTTGTCAGTCAACAGACTTCCATTTGCATCCTAAAATAAAAGATCACATGTTAAACAAGACACATGGCCAAATAAGTGAGGGGTATTTCTGGTTTCTTGCCTCTAGAACGGTCATTTCTGACCTTGACATCAAACTTTCTGAAACAGGATAATTTCAATAAGAACAACTTTTGACCAGTAAAGAACTAATTGCATTTCGTAGGTTACTCTAAGTACATCAGTTCAAGCATTCTCGAATTCTTTGCTTGACAAGACTATCATATGAGGATTATAGCAGTTTGGGCAACAGTAAGAATTGATAATGCAAAATGGATCAGCAAATATACCTTGCTGGCAGCATCAAGAACAGTCCCCATGAGCACCAACCAAAGCTGTGCAAGAGAACCAAACATCAACATAAGGTAACAATAGTTTAAAACCTCAGAATAACTCAAAAATTTTAGGAATACAGGTTTCATATAGTTATATATCATTGACAGCTGAAAACAAGATTATGATATAATAGGTGCGTGTCTATAGTGCAATCTAGTTCAAAGCCAATAGCTGGTTGCACCAAATTCCAGAACACAAGCATCCTGTGACATAGACTACCCATATCTGATAATTACTATCCACACTAAACTTTAATCAGTTTAAGAGGACAAGATAAAAACCTCCCACTGAATATCTTCAAAAGCTTTTCAAGTGATCTTCTTCAAGTGACAAGACAAAGGGAAACAGAAATTAGACTTCAAACAACCTAAACAAGTACATCTGTTACTTAGGTGTAAGACCAATTTTTCTATTTTTGGATCCAACAATCTACGACAAATAAATCCAATCTTTACAAGCCTTCTTCATGAATATACTATTAGAAGATTTTTCTTCAACTTTTTACTGCCCCCCAAGGACCCCAAGGACATCTCACATTCAAGATATAAACTACAACAAATGACTCAGGGTGTATATACACACGTGCATTACCATTCTTTTGACACTTCTTTAAGTTATGCAGGATGTAAAGAGAAAAGCATTTTTGTGCGCCTTCTTTGACAGATAAAGGTTTGCGCAGAGTGATTATAGCAAAAGTGGAGCCTTTAGCAAAAAGGACATTGAGCACTGAAATCATCAAATGTTATCTTTCAGCTAAAACAAGAGAAAGTCGATACAAAATCTTTTTTTTTAATTGTAGAATGACTTTCTAGAAAAACAATGAAAAAAAAATGTGGTTTATATAAAATAAGAAGGCATGCTAGACAAATCAAAGAAAACTAAATGTATCTACCCTACAAAAATTCAAACTTTGGTGAAAGCTTTGTCTATTTGTTGAGATCAAGAACAGATCAAGCAGATCATGCATGGCAAGAAAAAAATCCAAAATTCCCATCGTAAGGAAGTAATTTAGTTGTTTAATCAGCAGAAAGTTACAAAGCCAATTACAGAGCTACAACTATTGTGGAGGGGGGAAAAATATTCAATTTAATCAAACTGCAAGACAAGATCTACAGAATTTAACCATTATCCGCTGAAACCTATTTGTCAAGCTCGCATACGTGTATATTACCATAAAATCAAAATTCAGCAAAATCTAACCAAATGTAACAACAATTTGCGCATAAAATCATGATTCTTCGCCAAACAAGCAACAGAAATTGACGTTTAACAAGGAAGACAAACACTTTACCACAAGATCTATCTAACATAAATAATGCAAGAAAAACTCAAAAACTGAATCAAGCCTAACGAATTATCAACGAGATCAATATACAATTGCGAGCACTAAAGGCAATAATACAGAATTTCAATCCTAAACTAAAAAACATCATAACAAAAAAACACCAGAACTTTAAAATAAGCAAATGTGAAGACGGTGGAGCAAAGAGAGAAGGAAACCACAAGATCAATTATCAAATTAACCGGAAAGGATTGCAGAAGACAAGATCTGAGAGGATTCTGGATAGATAGATAGATAGATTACCTGGTAGAGAAGGAAAATAAGAGAGATGAAAGCGAGGGAAATAAGGAGAGAGATGTAGCTTTGGGCAGCTAGGACAGGCCTGAGAAGAAACGGAGAGCAGCAGCTTCGGTATTTATAGAGAGGGGAAAATAATTGCGGGGGAATCGTTTTTAACTGCCAATTAAAACAGGTTGGTGGTAGGAAACCCGCACTCCCGCGGTACAAATTATAGATCTTCTTCTTCCCCTCTCACCAGTCACCAGGGGAGGTGACATAGTGAATAGTGAATAGTAATGTCACATTCAATTTCAAGCAAACCGAACATTCTGCTGTCCTTTTTGAGCCAGTCAGTCAACCAGCATGAAGATTTAATTTTATGATTTTTTTTTGGGGGAAAATATCAGAAACCTCCTTTGATGTTTCTCTTAATAAATAACATGCAGTACTTTTGAGATTTTACTCCTTATAAGATTTACTCTTTTAAAAATATCATTTACCTCCTTTATTTTTGCTATTTATTTGGCAAAATTTTTGAAACCCCTAAGCTACACTTTTGGTGCTTTCGCTGAACAAAAAAACTGTTAAGCCACTTTGTTTGTTTCATTAAAAAATCACCACTTCAAATATAATCTTATGTAATGCCACCACATCACAAAGTATTAGTAGTTCTAAACATATAAATTTGAAAAAATAAAAAAAAATACTTGTAAAGAAATACATTAGCATCAATTCAACTTTATATAATTAAAACCAATTTTTTATAAATCCTATTTTTTCCAACTTCTTCTTAAACCCCTCCCGTCACTTATGTTTTTATGTTGTACTGAATCACTACAGAATGAAATCAAAACATGTAATACACTCAACCATAATCACTAATTTACAACAAAAAAAAAAATCGCGTAGTCATTCAAGAAAATGGACAAGATAGAGTGTTAAAAGAAGAGGGAAGAAAAGAAGGTAACTTTTGTTTCTTTTTCTTTAATTTTTTTAATTCCATTTATTTGATACGCGTGTTATGTATGAAGCCAGGATTAATACAACCATTTTGCAATTTGTAAGGAAGTTGAGTGATATTTTTAAAACTTTAAAAGTACTGAGTGTTATTAAAAGAAATCTCACCAGAGGTTTATAATACTCCCCCATTTTTTGTCCGTAAAGTAGACAGAAGAGGTCCCATCTATCCAGGATAATTATTAGGATTAATCTATAATATACCTCAGGTAAAATCTTTTTATGATTTTTCTTCAATTATACATGTGGTCTTCTCATCCAAACGTGGTTTAAACTTATTTTGAGGAAGAAAAGCGATACAAATATGATTATATATTTAAGATTTTTTTGGTAAGGAGTGCTTATTAGTGCACTTAATTTATACTAAATCTCAAATAATATTTCGCTTGCATCGTAAACACATTTTCCAACTCACCTTTTTATATTTTCAACCACCTTTTTATCTCGCATACATCACATCACAAAAAGTATTACAGTAATTATTTCAAATAATATTTCAAATATTACCCTATCCAAACGTGCAGCCCGACATTCACTATCTTTTTCTAGTTTTCTTGTATTTAAGCATTTTTCCATTTAACTTTTTTAAAAAAAAAAAAAAAACCCTATACGCGTTGATTTTTCCCATTTGATTTTTGAAAAAGTATACGCGTTGCTCCATTTACCAAGGGTCAAAAGACGCATTATAATTTATAACCTTTCTAAGTTCTCGCGTCAAAGCGATGACCATTTGTGCATATTGAGAAGTTTCGAGTGTGGCCCCTTGACTATTTTGGGCCAATTCGGTATGGAAACATTTCAGATCAAGGGATAATTCTACTTTGCACCCTTTAATTATATCAGAATTTTCACTTTGTTCTCTGAATTTTAAAGTAGGACATTTTAGATCCTAAAATATAAAATATAAAGTATGTTTCACTTTTGTCTCTAAAGTATAAATTCTGCCCCATTTAAGTATTACTTAAAGAACCAAAGTATAAAAAGCTCAATAGTTTTGAAACTAAAATGGGATAGATTCTATCTTAAATGGACAACTTTAATACTTTAAGGAGTCTATTGTGTTTGGATGGTAGATTATTTGAGATAATTTTTTGAAAAAATTTAATACTATAACACTTTTTTTTAATGTGATATATATGAGATAAAAAAAGTAAAATTAATTCGAGAAAGTAAATAAATACAAGAGACGGTAAATAAGATTAAATAAAGAAAGTATATAAATCCAAGGAGGATAATAATTATTAGCGAAATATGAGATTTACATTTATCAATCAAAAACTCATAACTCGAAACTCAGAAAGTGGTACTAACTATATAAGTCGAGTCTGAATTTGTTAAAACTCGGATCAAATAGTCCGATTGACGAGCCTAATTACTTGTCACCCCTATTGCTAACCAACCGAAGTAATCAATCACAACTAATTTTGATCCATAACCAACCACAAAACATTGTAACCGTCAAGTTAACTAAAATTCTATTCAAAACATTTTTAAAAGATCAAAGGTTGTGTTTGGATTGCATTTTCCGTAATTTTTCATGGAAAAATTACTGTAACGATTTGATGTATGTGAGGGAAAAAGGTAATAGGGAAATATGATCACGGAAAATGACGTAATTTTTCGACGAAAACCGGCAATCCAAACCTGGCCGCTTTTTTATTTATAAAAATTTTATACTAAATTCTTTCATATAAAAAGTGATCGTTCCTAAATCACACACACACATCCAGTGCACCATTATCGCTAGTTACAAATTAACCTACGGATTGTAGGATTAATGCTTTAGACTAAATAACATTTATTATATGTAATGAGCATTGCCAATTTGGCAGAAGCCTTGATGTTGAGTACATGACCATGGCATGGACTAGCAAACGACCTTCACTGCATACCGTTGAAACGACGCAAAGTTCCTAATTACTAGTAATTACCCTCCGCATTTCATTCCTCCATGTCTCCACCGACCACAGCGTAAGGCTCCCGACGCTCTCCTGTGTCTAATCACGCCATTCAATCAATCGAACCCAAAAAGCCGAGACAAAAGCTTGCAGCCTCTGCTCATTAACGTGCGGAGACAGATCTAAAGGGGATTAAATGTCGCGCAATTCTTTTGTCGCATGGCATTTAAGTGCTTGCTTGGATCTACTCCTTTATACTGAGGCTCGGCTAGTATACTTCCGTCTCATTATTATTGTCATATTTTTACTGTATTGATATTTCAAAATAAGTGTTACCGTTTCAAATTTAACACATGTTTTCTAATCTTACAATTTGAAAAAATAACTTTTTTAAAATCCCAATACACATCTATCAAGAGAATATTTTGAATTCAAATGATATATATGTAAATTCATCAATGCCTCCTCATCTGAACATAATGATTACTATGTCTCCGTAAAAAGTTGGATTCCCAAAAAACGATTCTAATATTGGGATAGTGAGAGTAGTATTTTCTAACTCATTTGGCATTTATAATCCCGGTCGAATATTGATATCTTATGTGCAACGTAATTAGTTGAATGTTGATTTTTGGGTTCATTTCACTTCAATATGCACAATTGGTTATTGCTTTGACGTGAGAACTTAGAAAAGGTTATAAATTATAATGCGTCTTTTGACTCTTAGTAAATGGAGCAGCGCGTATAGGTTTTTTTTTTAAAAAAGTTAAATAGGAAAAATGCTTAAATACAAGAAAACTAGGAAAAGATACTGTGAATGTAAGGCTGTACGCATATAATAATTTTAGTATAAATTAAGAATAAATCTTGTATACACTGACAGGATATACACTATAACGGTTGGATGCATGACATATGTGCAAAATTTGGGTTTCAAATTTAAATTCGAATTATGTGTCATGCGCTCAATAGTAAAAGTGTATAGAAGATTAATTCATAAATTAAGTGCATAATAACCACTCCTTACGGAAAAACTCTTAAATATATACTATAATTTAGTCTAAAGCATTAATCCTACAATCCGTAGGTTATTTTGTAACTAGCGATAAAGGTGCATTGGATGTGTGTGCAATCAATTTTTTCGATGAAAGAATTTAATATAAAATTTTCATTAAAAAAAATGTAAACTTTGATCTTTCAAAAGTCTTTTGAATAGAATTTTAGTTAACTTGATGGTTACAAAGCTTGTGGGTGGTTATGGGTGAAAATTAGTTGTAATTATATTGATTGGCACTATGGGTGACAAGTAATTAGGCTTGTCAATCGAGCCATCTGATCCGAGTTTTAACAAGCTCAGGCTCGACTCATATAGTTAGTACCATTTTCTGAGTTTCGAATTATAAGTTTTGGATTGATAACTGTAAATCTCATACTTCGCTAACAATTATTATCCCTTTTAGATTTATATACTTTCCCTATTTAATATTATCTACTGTCTCTTGTATTTATTTACTTTTCTTAATTAATATTATATTTTAAAAAATATGACACATGAAAGAGCACCCGTTAGTGTAGAGTAAGAGTAGGTGTAGAATAGGATTTATTGTGTACAAGGAAAAAAAAAAAACCACCTGTTAGACAGACTCTTTTTAACATATTGTTATTTTTATTATTTTTTGACGTTTAAAGCACACTTTTAACCGCGATTTATTCATCTTTGGGCCCTAGTCTTGCAAACATATAATTTCATCCCAAGAACCCCGCCTTGGGCAAGAGTCTTTTGGAGGCATGCCAGTATATTCTTTCAGAATCGCGTCGAACATATAGGAAAGGAATAAGAATAGAGTTCCATGGATGTGGTCCTACTTTCATTTCACCAATACTGACCTTGAGTACCTTTCAGAAGTTGCCCACTCTTCTGTTGATCAAAAGCACTTGTTGCTTTGTGCATTCTCATTCTATCTATTCGTCAGCATTGAATATGTTCTAGAGGCTGACCAAGTAAACCTTTGAATACAATGACCATAGTTGAGAAGAACTGGATTGTCCACTATAACTAGAATTGATGCGTTATCTCTCTAACATGTGTATCAATTAATTCAGGACGCACATATTCAAAATGAATATACAAAAGTAACGCATATTTTCGAATTGAAGCCTCAGAAGATAACGAACTGTCATGATATAGCTGTAGAACAGCTCCCTGAACTGAGCACTCGAATGTCCAAGCATCAGTTTCTGCGGGACAAGAAATATTGAAAAGAAGGACTTTGTCTAGGGATCAATATATTTTTACAACGTTATCTGTACTTCAGTACCTACATGTGATATATGCGCAAGTTCAATGGAATGTCCTTAATACCATTTTGCTGGTTCTCCAGCAAAGCATCACAGTTCAAGTTGACAGCCTGCTTGATTGCATTCTGAAAGCTCAGAAAATCATTACTACCTTCTTCAGCAATTGGATAAGGTAATCGATCAATTTCACCCTATTTGTTTCAAGCCAAAAAAGACCACAGCAGAGCACTGACAATAAATAATCTTCCAAAATATATAGGTTCTGACCACTCAACAAAAGATAGATAGAACCTCCTGCATTACCCTTTTTATGATGCACACTATTATTCCAAAAGGAAGTTAGGGGGGATGGGAACAATATGTCGATGGCACTGAAAGTCAGATGCTGATGTATTGCCTATAGAACTTCCTGCCCCGCTCAAAATTCAAATCAACTTTGCACTCTCCCTAAATTAGAATTGACGTTTTGCATACTCTCGTGACACTCCCAGCAGTTTAAACAAATTTGAAACTTTTATCCTCCTCTATTTAGTTCTGCGGAAAACTGGTAACATGTAACTCGGTGCTCCACATCATGGTTGCTCTCCATTCTCCTTTCAAAAAGCAAAGTCCTCATGTTCCAAAGTGTTCTCCACTTCATGTAAATTTCCATGTAAACTATCCTCATCCAAAAAGACCAAGATATAGTTTCATTTTTCCTTGCATACCCTTTGGAAATGGGAAGTTAAGGACTTCTTCCAACCAAAATTTCTTATCAAATAAAGGCCTGAAGTTTTATTTTCAAGTATGAAAATTCAGTCAAGGAACCCACTCATCACCCAGTGTCCAAAAAACAAGGACGGAATCCACCTTTCAGTTTCTGAACTACATTTTTAAAATTTCAAGTTTGTTTAAATAGTCAATGAAGTGACAGTTAATAACAAACTCAACAAAACATCAGGCCATCAATGTCAACCTTTTTACGGCTACTGAAGCACTGTGCAAGCATAATTCCATACACAACTAAACATCTACAATTTTCAATAAATCACAAATGAGGTATTATTGTGTAGATCAAACATGTAATAAGTATGGCAAATTTTAAGAAGCAAGATAAACCTGACAACATCTATTCTCATGTTCACGTTAACAGGTAAATCTATATAGCATAGAAACCTGCATAACCGTCACAACAATTGCACCAAATGCCGAGATTATCTTGCAGTAAAAATAGGTTCCGCATCTAGGGTTGGCTGAGTTCTGCGGGTGTATTTGAGAAGTAAACTTTCTGAAGAAAGTCCAGGCACTTTTAGATCCCTATAAGCAACCAAAAGTTAACATGTTAGGACAAAACCAGCAGTAGGTTAGAGTACAATAATCATAGCAGGAACTAATAAAAGACAGAATTAGACCTGACATATGGATCAAGGTCCTTCCACTCCCACTTTGGCCGCTCCTGAAAAAGAATGGAAAAACGCTCAGCAGGTGTAGATGGCAGAGAAGATACACTAAATGCATAGATCCAAGTCTCGATAGCAAGCTTTTCAGTTAAAATCTCCCCTTCTAGCATGTCAAATCTTGCATGCATCCCTTCTGGAACCTTTTTCATCCACTCCTCCATGAAATTTTCTAACCTCATTTTTCCTCCTCTCAAGATTCTTCTAGCAAAATGCACGCAGACCCGTGTTTCATCCAATCTCCAAGTACAAGAACCACCAATTCCCCCGTCCACCCTATGACCATAGATTTGCAAACAGTGCCTTGCGATATTGCAAGGAAATCCATCTGCTACCAACACAGCCACAACATCATCTTCACTAAGTGCATCAAAAGACCAATCATTCAGTACCGAATTGTGCAAAAGCATGTTCAGAAGCCCATCCTTATAATCCTCATCCAAGATTCTCCAAAACCCGTTGACCTCCACAGCAAAAAGAGCTTCTAATTCAGATCTAAGTTCTGAGTCACTAGCTTGAATCCTGTCAACAAGATCCTCCCATCTGTATAAGCCAAAATCAATTTTCTCCGTTCCTTCAGAATCTTCCATTTGAGAAGCCTCATAAAAACTGTACGGATTTTCAGAAAGAAGCAATTTAAGCTTATCTAATCTAGGAGCCACTTCAACAAGCTCCATATTACCAGGTGCAACTTTAAGAACAGAAGCAACCATCATCTTCCCACTATCTTTCTCATCGCAATCTTGCACATTTTCACGTGAAGCAAATTGGTCTGAAGGAGGCATAAGAAATACAGAGTTCGACGTCCCAACAAACTTTACAGCATATGTTTTTGATGAAGTACAAAGAACTGCATCTTCATTAGGTTGCCCTCTTAATGTAACTCTAACAATTTAAAAAGAGCAGCACGGATTAAAATAAACATCATGACAATAAACTAATCGAATCCTACAGGATTAGAAAAACTGTTATTGCACGGTACCTTTCTTGGAGGATATCAGGAATGAGCTTCTCATCGAGCTCAAGGAGCACTAGGTCATCGTGAGGACCAAATAACGGATGATAAGCAATAGAGATCGAGGAATGTGGTTGAAGATTTAATACTACTTCTGCTCCCCCTTCTCTGCCATTTCGATTTTTGAGTTCCATTTCCGTTTCCATATCCACTTTCTCCCCACTTCTGGATTATTTTATCAACGATAATTGCTATATCTATCAGCACCTAACATAAAGGCAGCAGAAACAATCAACTCGCTTGCTTCTAATGGAGTAAAATTTTGCATTTTTCTAGCCCTAAGCACATGCATTAATACTAATTTCCAGCTAAATAAATTAACAATTTAAGCATATAAAAAGCCATGGTAATTAGTACAATATGCTAATGACATTCATAAATAATAATCAAAATTGTTTGAATTCTGCCACAGCCAAAAGATAGAGCTTCCCTGTAATGAATTTTAATTATTTAATAGTGGCTTTAGAACTATATTCTTGGTTTACCTGAGGGTATCAGATTATTACTGGTAGGAAGTGGAAGATGGGTGGTTCCCGCCGGGGATGCGGCCGAGGCGGCTCAGAAAGGTGGCCGAAGGCGAAGCCCGCCGGTGGAGTTTGGTTGGCTGTATCTTTAAATTATTAAAAAAAAGTTGAGTTAGAGATGAAAACTGGAAGTGGAATGGGAGAAACTTTCCCGCCAAAAACAGAAACATTTACCCTGCTTCGCAGCTAATTTTCTTTCATGCGCACGCCAAATTTGCCTTGTTAGTAGCAGGGAGGCCCTCTACTCGATTTTCTGGAAAATATGTTAATTAAAACATGCCCCTCATCAATAGAGCTTTCTCACTTCCCCCAAGAATTTTTTTTGATTTGTCCTCGTGATATACTTTCAAATCTTGATTCGATAGTTCTTATACTAAATCATCTTTTGTTATATGAGATGCAAATGTAATAATACAAAAAAATAATTATGAATAGACTATCAATAGATTTGATTATTGGATACTATCGAATATAAACGTTCAGTATTACAGTTACATATACGAAAATTAAAAATATATAATAATACAATTGATCATTTGGATTTAAATTGTATACTAATGCATGTGCAAAAGTAAGAAGATAAACGTGTTTTAATAGAATCAATGAATTTAAAAAATCAAAAAAAATATTTAGAGGTAAGCCTGCAAAAAATGAATTGAGAGTTGCTACAAGGATGAATTGAGAACATTGAAGGAAGGCAGACATATTTCAATAAAATCAATCAATTTAGAAAACCAAAAAAATATTTAGGGGCAAACCTGTAAAGCATGAATTGAGAGTTGTTACAAGGACGAATTCAGAAAATTTTGGAGGCCCTTTACAAATTAAAGATTCCAAGGTCCCTATAGACGAAATAGAAGCCGGCAGGCTTTAATCTCAAAGACGACGTCGTAGCCCGCTTCCCTTTAGACATCAACGCTGCTGCACGACGCGAAGGTATTCCCCGCAAAATCACAACATTTCTTTCCTAGTTTCTTTCGGCCACGGCTCTTTCTTCCTGTACTTGGAAAATTTGCTGGGTAAGTTTTCTTCTTCCAATTTCTCTGTAGATTTGGTCGGTTAATTTCTGCCAAGATTAAATTGACTGTTGAACTAATAGGTGAATAGCCCAAGTGCAAATGGGGCAGAATCTTGTAGGTGCCATTTCATATGAATTAGAATGATCCTGCTAAGTCCTTCTACTGGTTTTTATTTTCCACTGCTTATTCTGTGGGTTACACTGTGGTAGTTTGATCATGGTTGCTTATGGCTTAGTTGCAGCAATGGGTTATCTGGGCTGGTCTAAAATGACTTGAAGTTGGATTGTGGCCTGTGGAGTAGTGGAATCTTCTGAAGCATAAAAAGTAAATGGAGGATCCTCGTTCAGTAAATAGTCCGAGAAGGACTCTGAGCTTCTCCAGGAACAGAAGGGCAACTGGTTCTTTTACATATCCAGATGACAAAGCTTCAGGATTTGGTGTCTCTGGGGAGCATGGTCCCAAGCCCTCTGAAGTTTATGGTTTTGTTGGTTCCATTTCTACTGTTGTTGCTACAGGTGGCCTTATTTTTTTAGCCCGCCTTTGTTTTAAATCGAAAATTGTGATGGCTTCAAGTACTTTTGAGAAATTTTACATCTTGATTTCTCTATGGTTTTCTTCTATTCAATTGCCCATGCATTTTTGCTGCACGAACAAGACATTCTCATTGGAGCTTTGGGAGATGCACCTTAGTTTGTCAATTTTTGTATGTTTCAAATATCCGAGGATGATCATTTCTGTCATTTTAATTAACCTGGAAGAATTATTTTTTATTTTTTATTAGAAGTGATATTGGAGAAGCTAAGTTCCAAGATGCAATTTTTTCATCTTATAGTTCTGCTCTTATACACCAGGTGAAGGGAAAATTGATGAAATACAAGTAATCATGTTGTAGATGATTTGTCCAATATTACAAGGAAGATCTTTTAACTGTATTTCACTTCAGCCCAAATAGAATTCACTGAGAAGAATTTGTGCTTGGTTCTTGAAGTTGACAGTTTTAGCAAGAATGGGTTCAATCTGGTTTTTCTTTTGTTGTGTTCTCACATAAGTTCATTAGTCTTTCAACTTCACAAATTCATGTCTTTGAATGTTCAATGTATGGACGCCAATGTGGGGAAAAAAAAACCAATATGCTAGGTATTGGTTGGTGTATTGGTTTTCATGGTAAATGGCGTGTCTGGTGTTCTTGGAGTGTTTTTTCCGAGGTTCTCTTTGTTTTTTGGACTTTGTATTTTCTTATCAAAATCTGCACAGATAAACACAATTTCAGCATTTAGAGAAATTGGAGGTTGCTGTAATTTAGCAGTTGAAAGCAGGCAGGATATAGGACTATCTTGCTTGCTTCTAAGGTTAATTGTTATTAGAAAAGGTGTGTTTTAAGGAAACTGCTAGAATGGTGGCTAACATGCGTGTAAACTATAGACATCAGGAACTCTTTTAAGTCTTATAGAGTAGCATCTTGGTGGATTTTTGGTCAATGGACTAAAGTTGGTTGATTAATATATCTCTGGCATTATATTTCTAATGTAATTTTTTGATACAGGGAGATTGTAACTGAACTGGATATGTTATATTTCTCCACTTAAACTTTAAGCTCAAATCTTGGAGAAACAAATCGTCCTGGGATTTTTATATGATTTTTTACAGCTAAATGCCTAATATGGAATTTCTTATTTTTCCATGGGCAGTTATCTTTTTGGTGTGGGCATATGTTCCAGAAAATTGGTTGCATTCTGTTGGGATCTTCTACTATCCAAGCAGGTTAGTAAGCTGGGTAAATTGGCTCATTTCTTAAACCTGGAGCTCCTATTCTGTTTACCTGTCTGTTACGTATTGATGCTAATTCTTAGTGCATGATTTAAATTAGAATGTAAACAACTCATTGGAAGTCTCTTTGTTATGACACTTTAAAGCTTCACATACATTTTCTATCTTTAGTTCACCATCGTGACAGACTTGGTGTATCTTACTTTGTTTTGCTGTAACTGATTTGATGTCTGAAATAACATTTTAGTAGAAGGAAGAAATGAAATAACACAGAAAACTGAGTATCTACCTGCTTAACTTTTAACAGGTAATCCATGACGTGGAATGCATACTTTTAGATGGTAAACTTCAGTTAGATGATGCCATTTGGATTTGTAGCTTGGAATACTGTAGCCATTTATGAGAGGAAGATTTCATACATTTTTTCAAATTTCAATTGTTACCAGCAAAATGCCTTTGGTATATATGACGAGGATTGCACCAGAGCTTTTAGTAGCCATGTCTTCTCAAGTTTTTATGTTAGATTACATTCTTATGTTATATTTTGTGCATCTGCTCAAACCTTGTCCTTAGTCAAATTCCTTGATGCATATTTATGCGTACATGTCCCATATCAGTCTTACCTTCAGGACAAAAGCAAAACAGCTAAGTTCTATTGATCGTTTCAGGTACTGGGCATTGGCTGTGCCAGCTTATTTGATGGTGACGGTAGTACTGGCAATTGGATTTTACATTGGACTGAACTTCATGGCTACGCCACCTCCAACTTCTTTCAGTACAATGTTTGGTAATTATGACTTGTCTTTTTCTATGCTTCTTCAAGTCCTTACCGGCTCAATTCTTCATTGGAATTGAGCTAACTATGAGCTCATGGCATGCTGTTGTTATATTACCTTTATTTGTGAAATTGTTGGTGAATTGAATATGATATGTAAATTTAATGAGAAAAGCTAGCATGGCTGCAACACAGGTACCATAAAAATAAAATGTTAAAAAGCCTAGCCTGTTTCTTAGGCCTCTCACCATCTGTTTTCTGGGTCTGTATCAGAACGGCTATGTATCGGGTCGAAAAAGGAACTTCTATTGGTCAATTTGATCTTGTTATTGCTCTTTCATTGTGCAGATGAATTCAGTAGAGAACCTTTGAGCAGCGTCTGTGATGGTGATGAGCAGCCAATTGAGCCCATTTCTGATATTGGCATCAACAAGATTAACAACATCATGTTTAACAAATTTAACCAACTCTCGTGAACTTGTCGTGATCTATAAAATCTCAAGGATGCAGGGCTGATCTAGAGCATAATTCGCATACGAGAGTTATTCACCTAGTTTAGTAGCTTGGTAAAAATTTTAAAAACAACAAGGTCATCTGAAGAATCAGAGCGCTGTGACATGAACGCAACATTTTGGTTAAGTATGCGATTTGGACAGTAGTATTACACACAAAAAGTTCCAATTAGATGCAACTGCCACTGCCACCTTCACTATCCCTTTCTGTGTTATTCAATCTATGGTGCTTCCACTCCCGTTAAATTTATAGGTGTTGCTATTTCCCTTGTTTATATCCAGGGGAGGAAAGTGGAAGTCATGGGACATTTTATTTTCATGGCTGTTCGCATGGGTGTAAATGTTTTAGGCTTTTTTCCTTTAGGAGCAGGTAAGGTATTGTCAGCAGTCTTGGAAGCTGATGAATGTTAGCTAGTAAATCATCTTCCCTTTAACTCTTTCAATCTTTTGTAGCGTGGAATGTGTATTTGCTAAATATTAGTACTTGATTGACTTGGATTGTATATAGATTTCTGTTTACTCAAGTACTCCAGATGATGAAAATGCACTGCACATTATAATTTAGTTTCCTACTGGCATCTACCACGGTACCTGGTATTATTTTGCAGTGTTCTGTCTGATATTCATTCCTTTTATTTCACCATAGCAAGGAAACTAGTCAGTCAAAACTAAAATGTACAAGTTTTAGCGGAATTTGATACTCTGGCAAATAAGCAATATTTAATATCACTGAAGTTTCGATCTCCTGAGAAAGCTATCAGTACAACTGACAACTGTGGTCTATGTCACCGTCAGGGTTTAAAGATTGAAACTCGTGATCACTTAATCACGCATACAGCAAATTCTTCAGCAGTTAATAAATAGATAGTTGCACGTCTAACTACTGCAAAGCTTTTCAAGTTCTAGGGAGAAATCAAATTGCAGTAGCGTTAGAAGATCACTACCACAACTAAATAAGTAGACATAATCCAGAAGAATGCTGGTTCATACAGTTAGGGCTAGGGGAGCATTAATAAGCATTGGAGGCAGAACAACCAGGTAGAAAAGAGGAGAAACAAATCGCTTCTTGAAGCCGTAGAAATTGATGAATACCTAAAGCTGAAACTGTGGATATGCTGTCAATCAAATAGGATTGAGGACTTGCACAACTTCCATCCAATATCAGCCAAGCCACCAAGGAGCCTCTTATCACCATTGAATCTGCATTTTGCTTCAAAGTATCAGGCTGCATCTGCAAGCAACAAAGATCAAATATCAACTGTTTTGCCTTGTGTACTATCAGGTCCCTTGAGATGCTTCATTCCAGAATACTGCTTGCAGAGATTGTGAGATTCCCCAATTCTTGTGCCTTTCGTAAATTTAGATCACCCACATACTTCCAATTTTTCTTGATTGCCCTTTATCTTCATGAATTGAGAACCCAGCAACTTATGCACTCTACTCTTCAACTGCAAATTGCAAAGAATGCAACAGAATTGAATCCCAGATACGAGAAAGCTAACTTCATTTTAGAAATCTAATACAGCCCAAAAAGGAAAGGACGGGTGGCCTTTTACAACTGTTAAAGAAGCGTAAACGAGAAGAAAAACCATGATTCAGGGCCAAATACCCATATGGTTTCAAGAGTTCTCTAACTTCTCAGTTAACATAGAGCTGCATATAAAAGAAGACCAGAAGATTACCTCATCAAGTCCCATTTCACTCTTCACTGACACGCACAAGGCTCCATCAGGTCCCATTTTCCGATATTTAGCCAGCTCATAATCATCACAATTAACATCTTCTGTAACGTAGACAACAGGAGATTCTTCCAGCAAATCACATTTGGACAAAACATCAAGCCAAAGATGGTTGCTAAACCTTTCCCTTATTTCCTTATAGATGACAAACTGCATAAGCAAATATGATGAAAACAAATAACTTTACCATGTAAATATAGAGGGCTATGCTACACTACAGAACACACACAGAGAAATGTGAGATCTGAGTCAAAACTTTATTCATGTAGACGTAAGTTTTTGAACTTCGTACCCTGCTACAAAAACTAAATACAATTCAATAATTGTACTCCCAAATACATAAAAATGAACAAACGTTAAACACTATATTGACTCCCTAATGTTGTTCTGAAATGTCTGAAATACATGCTGCACGTTTGAACAGAAGTAGTTGGAGGTCCATATTCGCAAACAGCATCAACATTTGCATATATGATAAGACTCTAATGCTTCATAACCAAAGAAATATAATGCCCCTTGTTTTTCATCTACTGGATCATTATTTAATGCATATATTCATGGAGACTACATAACCTCTATGCCATGATACCATAGAAGACTTGCATTTTGGTTCAACACTGATTAATGTTTACATACTGCATTCACCAAGAAAAGAGCATTAAAGGCAGGGGATAAACAACAGCCTACCAGTCTCTGAACATTAACAAGGTTATGGATCATATAATCCTCTCCATCTATTACACTCATTCTACTCATATTCGGGTGAAGTGTCATGCAGTGGATGATTGACTCTATAACAGATGGTTGCACTCACCTAAAGTCTCATTTATGCTTCAGAGAACTCAAATGCCCAGCAAGATATTTGATAATATGATAGGTAGCATAAGCATAAAATACCTGATCAGAAGGTGATGTCCCACATTCTCCAGAAAGATCATGAACATATAGTACAGCAGTCGGCAAATGAGAGAGGACAGCAAGTGTCAACTTTTCCAAGTTGTTCCTATCTTCTGCAGGTTCAGGGAAACAAAGATGTAAGTAATTCTTGAGAACAAAAATTTTTTCTTTTTAAGCTCTAAAGAAACTTTATTGGACTACTACAAACACAATTTTTGTTGTTTTTGTTCATAAGCATTTAAAAGCAAGAATGGTGTTTAAAGAAGTATCTTCGTACATGAGTAACTACTGAAGACATTGAACAATTTTAAAGCATGACCAGTAATTCTCATTCATCAACATGAATAGAACTCACAAACTTAGTGTTACTATTTAACAAAAGAAAAAAAAGATAATGCTACACTTCATCTCACACCCAGCAATGCAAACTTGTCATTGGAAAAAAAATTAAAACTTCATCTGTTTCAAAGAGCCTTGAACATCATATCAATTCTGTGAGTACAGTTCCACCTAGGACAAAAGTTTGTGTAGACAACCCAATTCAAATTAAAAGGCTTTGTTGCTTATCCTGTGAATTTAAGTACTACATACAAGCAAAGCTGGGAGGCCCATACTCAACTCAGCAACTCTAGATGTAAAGAGTCCAAGGTCTAAGAATGATCTCTTCTGCAACATATTGCAACATGGGAATGAAAATCTGAAAAACTATCATAATGCTGTTAACGTCCAACAAGCAATCCATAGTTCAAAAGGTGCCAGTATAGATTCCACTCATACAGAAGCCCATAGTATCAGTGAATCTTTCTAATAGCCCAGACATGAAATATTGCAAATGCAACTTGACTTTCTTTATGTCAGGTTACTAAAGCTCAAATATGACCACACTTAAAAAGGTGATTACCAAATTGAAACTGAAGTCCAATGTTTTTCTGATTAATATCAGCTTAGAAACATCAAACCTAGGTGGTCACTTTATCCTTACATCAAGAATGAACAGCTATGGCTCACATGCACATACATACCACTAAATAATATATGCTTAATAAGAATTACCAAAGAAAAATTACAAGTACCAGCAACACTCTCTGGCAATTGTATAAAAAGTAAATAAGTTAATTACCATCATGTCTACGCAGAAGCCCAGGGGTGTCTGTCACCTGAAACCAAATCATGGAGTGAACAATATGATAGAAGAGAAACTTACGAAGAAAGACAGAATTGCACCTTAAAAGATCTAATAAACCTGAAAATTCTGGTAGCTGAAAGTTATATGACCCATCAGAATCCCCCTAGTTGTAAAAGGGTAATTGCAAATCTGAACAAATGAATGGATCAGAAACAGTTTATAAAAAAGACGATTCATTACCACTTCTAAAATAAAGTTAACTGCATAAAAGGAAAAATACCCAAAATCAATTATGAAAACAAAAATTCAACAATATTTCAGTTGTAATTGTAGAATCCAAACAAATCTTCACAACAGATACAAGTACAAACAGAGAATACCGATGGAATCATGCTTCATTCATCCAACAAAGTGACATTTGTTAGGAAAATCTGACTGCCAGTTTTCAATCCTTGCTATGACATTCTTAAAACTTGCATTCTAGTTTGCAGCTATCAAAAATAAATCTTAAACACATACAGAATGGATTTTCCTTGATACCTAACATAATGTATGAAAGGATCTTGAACAACCATAGACTGGCTTGAAAATCCTTAGCAAAGACTTCTACAAGACGTTCTTTTTTTTCATAGAAATATATCCGTTAAGACTCCAAAAGATGTTGATCACAAATGAGAAGATTGCTTACGGAGAAAGAAGAAAATGGATTCGTATTCACATACATGAGAATTATATAACAAGAAGAATATTTTTTATTTCTTTTTGGTGAAAATTCAAAACTGGGTTTCTTTCTATCAATAAGAGTATTCCAATTCCAATATTCGTGGAAAATATCATAAAGAAGCTGACATTTGTTTTTCTCTACTTTTGATATGAAAATCTAGAAAAGTTATTGAACAAAGTGCTGTAAAATGATATGAACAAGCATCCAGATATCAAAGAGCAATATTCCGATTAATGTTTGAAGAATCATGCCACAAACGTGATCAAATAGAGCGAGCCAGTTCATAGCATTTCTTTATGATCACTGGCAGGATTATGTTGTACTATCATCAATAGTCATCAGGTGCATTGTTATGAAAACATAAACTTGGAAATACAGTAAAACATGATTATCTGAGCATCTGAACTCAAAGTATATTTTTTGGAAGACATTTCAATACATGGCAAGATTCTGCTTACGATGTCAAGAAACCAACAACAGTTTGATGTTTCCATACATTCATGATTGAGCCAAAACAAAAACCACAGCAACTCAAATCAGAGAAACTTCATTTCATCAAATCAAGCTAAACTCCAGTCAGTTTTGCTTACTTGCCACTTCTGAATTTAATTATTTATATAGATAAAGACAGATAAAACCAGGACCAATTGCCTACCTCAGGTTTCCCTGTCGAAAGTAGACGGACCAAGGATGACTTTCCTACATTAGGAGCTCCAACAAGGCAGAGAGTTGGCGTTTCCAAATCAACGACTGGCATTGCTCGCAAAATCTGCAGCATTAGACAATTGTCAAACATGGCAGGCAAACTGGCAGAGACAACTCCACCTATTTTGAGGCCAATGGAGATAAGGTCTCATATAAATGAGAAACTGACAAGAAATGTTTACAGTCAAGGACATCCACATGAAA
Source organism: Coffea eugenioides (assembly GCF_003713205.1). Taxonomy (NCBI): domain Eukaryota; kingdom Viridiplantae; phylum Streptophyta; class Magnoliopsida; order Gentianales; family Rubiaceae; genus Coffea; species Coffea eugenioides. The sequence continues at coordinate 27,567,224 of NC_040036.1, read as the reverse complement.
AAATTCACTTGGATACAAGTTAGTTTTTCCAAGACAAAATTTCTAAATGTATTGATTTGACACACACACAAGGCCCAAACTGAAGAACACGAATGAGTACATAAAATAAGTATCAAAAGAGAAGTCCATGAAAAACCCAGAACTGTCTACATTCTTGAGCCCAATTAAAACCTATCATGGACATTATGCATCAAATGTTTGATGTTTGTCTAACATTCTTGGGAGGGACAAATAGTTCAGCATCAAATTCAAGAGTATGCGGAAAGGTGCATGGTGAAGATCACATTAAAAAATAACTGTCAGCCATTTGCCTGACGTATATATTTGATAAATTTGAAAATTAACTATTTCATCAAGTTTACAGCTACAACCTGCAAAATAATACTTTTGAAGCCAAAGTTAACCCATAATTCAATGAACCGTTTTAAATAAATTCTTTACGGTCAAGTAGCAAATGACCTGATATTGTCTTGCAATCTTGGATAACAAACTCTACAAATAAGTTCGTGGATACAGTAAACTGACAAGAAAATAATTCAACTAAGATCCATTTGAAGTCAACCAAGGAATCAACAATAGCTGTGTTAAATTTACTGACTTGTCAATAGCGTTCATAAGTCAAAAATTAACTAGAAAAATAAACCTTGAATAAGAGCCCTCCTTTAGTACCTTAGCAATGTTTAACAATTCGTCAACAACTTTCCCCTCTCGAAGAAAGATTTCTTCGAGTTTCTTCATGCCCTGCAAGTTAAACATGTACAGGAAAAGGAAGAAAACTACAGAACAATGAGTTCATCTGCAACTCAGTAGTTGCTTACCTCACTCAATCTTTCTCCAGCTTCCCGTTTTGATAAAGACTGCCAGAAATTCATGAAAATAATGGTCATATGACCTTTTGAGCAAGTAAAACGGGCAAAAAAGGAAGCATGGATACAAGATTAACTTAGCAAACAAACAAAAAGAAACATGTCTTTGCAGGTTCAATTACTATTGTTCCCGTGTATCACCAATAATTATTAATCAGCTTAATTAATCAAGCTCCTTGCATGAGTACCTATAGCTGTCAGAACTCACTAGTTAAAAACTTGAAAGAAAACATAGGAATTATTTGGGTGACTAACATGTGCTAGGATGTTACAGAAGATTCACTTCTCCACTGAGTAGATGATCTAGGAGTCAAATAGTAAAAAAATTGGACATTCTCCTATATATAATTGAGATGGACATAATCTATGTTCAAACAAGAAGTTTGACAATTGCAGAAGGCAAATTATTGTTTAACCTTGATAGGTAGAAAGAAAATTGAAGACCTCTAAGCATATTGCATAAAAGCTGTTTGTTTAAAAGAACCACATCTCTACCTTAGCACAAATTGAAGCATGTTCCTTTCCAACTGAAACCACCTTCTTCCTCAAAGCTTCAACCTTTCCCAACACCTAAGCAGAGAAACAGGCTAAAGATGAGAACCCAAATATAATGGTCAAAGTACCATGAAAAGTGAAATATCAACTCTCATGCTTTAATCATGAAAACATATATCTAAGAAGTTACCTCTTCGTAGTTTCCATCCCCAAGTGTTAACTCAACAAGTGATTTCTCATATGGATGCAAATATTTCTTGTTCGGGAAGTCTTCTATATAAGTTCTCAAAGGAATGGCTAGTTCCTACGGTTAGAAAAGACAAAAGCATTTAACTCTTTTTTTTTTTTGTGAACAGGGTTACAAATTAAGATAAAACAACTGAAGTGGGGGGAAATTATTGTATTTGAGAAATCACCTTCATTAATGCATCAAGCTGCTTTGCACCTCGATTTCTTTCTCGCTTTGCAACATTAGCAATGCCTATGAACATTTAAAGCAAACTACAGTTGCTATTGTCAAACAATGTGAATCCAAACACGACCTAGCAGTTCAGCATTGAATAATGAAAAAACAATTCATTACCCTTTGTAGGTGAAACCCTCTTTGCCTTCCGCAGTGCAGAATATAGTATATCAACTGATGGCATCACCATCGGAAGCTTTTGGAATGCACCAACTGTTTCAGCTGTAGTTGATGCTTTTTCCTAACAAGGGAAAGCGAAAATACACAATTAACACATGGATGGATCCAAATATCAAAAGTTATTAATTGAGAGTTGCCAGAAAGTGAAAAGAAGAGGACCAACAAGCTCCAATTCCAATGTTTAAAAAAGATAAACATTAGAAGAACAACAAGAGAGCTCCTGAAACCCCATTGAGGAATATCAAAACCTTAATCTCTATTAGCGCCAGATATGCAGAAAAGCTCGCTATCTGTCACGTGATTAATTTTCCTGTACAATTAAATCCCCCCCCATGAAGCCTATATGACTTGCTAGAGTTTGATTGGCCTTCTACAACATCCCACCTATCCGTAACAAATTAAACCAAACAAATATGATGAATACGACTAAAGTCAAAACTAAAGCAAAAACTTGATTGAAGTTCATTATTTCTTTCTAGAAGATAATCTATAATCTTTCACAAAGCAAGTACCTTTGCTTCAGTTTTCTGGCTTGCGTCTGCAGATGGTACATAGCTTCCTTGCACTTCCTTGCACAACGGCTTCATAAGAAGTGGACTGCATACACTTGTAAAAGCATGGAATTGGATACATAACCATTTTAGGCACCAAGTATGAACCTGCAATTACAGCTCTACCTTGATAAGACATCAAAAACAAAGAAAAGAAGGGGCCAAGAAAGAGGTATATCACATATCAAAGAAAGACAAGTAAAGCATCTGTCTTTTTTTCTTTTTTATCTCCTCACCTCTACTTGATCATTGATTGAAATTAACAATTCAAATAATGACAATTCCCATATAAGAAAGAAAAAAGTATCATTTTCCTTGACCAAATAAAAAAGTTCAATATAACTACATTTTAAAGCACATTATACACAATAAAGGCAAACGCGGAAGTAAAATATTTTTCATTCAGCACGCAAAAAAAAAAAAGAAGTAAATTAGAAACTACGAACTGAAAACAACTGAAAACCAGTTGGGTAAACGAATTTAGTAATAGTAATAGAACAATTAAAGGGAGGAAATAGGTTAATGGAATACCTTTTTTAGAAAGTTTGGAGTGGCGGAAGAGAAGAGAGGTTGAAGAATATTGGCAGAGCTGCTGCAACAAATTTGCGGTCGCGCTCATTCTCTATCTCTCTCTCTCTGTATCGTCTGCTACTTTTCTCCTTCACTCTCAAATTCTCAACAGCTCCTTTGCTTTTCCTAAGAGAAGCTCTTTATGGACGGGGCCAGTTTGGCTGCTTCTGTTTCTCAACAGGCCTGGCCTATAGCCATGCATCCGTTATCGAGCTTATTTCTTTTGGACTCAATGTTTTTGTAATATTTTTTCCACTGAAGCGGGCTGCCCGCTGCTGGGCTGCTAGCGAGTCAAGCCTCTCCCAAGTAGCTCGCGAGCAATTCGGTCAAATGTTCAAATGAGTTCGAGCTCAAGTTCAAGTAGCTGAATGCATATACTAAGTTGAATTCAAGCCTCCATTTGTGCTACTCAAATGCTCGTTAAGTAGCTTGATTATTGGTATGTTATTTATATTATATTTTTATTTTAATTGTGAAATGACTAATAAGGGTTTATGTTTTAGGTAATTTACCATAAGTGTTGTCTACTCAATAAAACTCATAAATGACAAAATGTAATATTGTAAAAACTAAAAAAATGAGGATTTTAGATAATTTACCATAAATTTTTGAGCCTTTTTTCGAATTTTATTTCGAGCCTTGGAGTCTGTTAAGCCTCGAGACTAGTCTCGAGCTTTAATGAGTTGACCTTGAGGTTGACATAATTTTCTGCTCGCTCAAGTCGAGCTCGAGCAGTCTTAGCCTTAATGAGTTGAGCTCGAGATTAACATAATTTTCTACTCGCTCAAGTCGAGCTCGAGCTTGAGCAGGCTTGTGTAGCATTGAATTTGAGCTTGAGTATACCTTAGCCTTAATGAGTCAAGCTCGAGATTGACATAATTTTTACTCGCTCAAGTCGAGCTCGAGCTTGAGTAGGTTTGTGTAGCATCGAATTCAAGTTTGAGTATGGCATTACTGAAGTTCGACTTGACTCATTAACACCCCTAGTTTAGCTAGACTAATCCACCTTCTGACTTGTAGAGTCCTGTCCAAGGATGCATATAGCAAATTCGACTTGATTCATTAAGTTCAAGGATGCATTTAGCAAAGTTCGACTTGACTCAATAACACCCCCAATTTAGCCAGACCAATCCACCTCTTGACTTCTGACTTGTAGAATCCTGCCCAAGGATGCAAGCGTCATACCACAGCGGGATTCGAATTAATGAGCTTTTGGATACCACCACATATGGTTACCAGCCTAGCTCGCCACTAGGGCTAGTTTGTTTTTGTATTTAGTCCGCTGAAACGCCTACGCACCATGAAAGTTCTTGTGCTTCAAGCCGTATTGAAGACTTTGAAGTCATTTCCATCACATTACTTATGGGCTTAGGTTTTTTTTTTTTTTTGGTACAAAGGGAAGAGGGACATCCTTTGCTCAGTTACAAAACGTGGGTGGGCTAAGGATTTTTAATGTCAAGATAGTCAAGCATGGGAGCAATATGCATGTCTCCAAAATTGGGGATGGTAGATTGTGATTACACGTGTATATGATTAACCGTGAATCTGGTACATGCACGATTGATAGATTCATATTAGTTGTTAATAGAGCTTTTAACAAGCCAAATCAAGTCCACAGCTTGGTGTTCAGGTTCTATTTGTATATTATACGAATATGGTTGGAGTTCGACTCGAATATTAACGAATTATAAATACTATTTGAATTCGATTCGTTTATTTATATAAATATTTGAATTCAAACTCAAGTCCGACTCGTTAAACTATGCGAGTCAAATTCGAACTCGAGCCTCGAACTCGAATTTGATTTTGAAAATGATTTTAATTATATTTTTAATAAATAATACATTATTTTAAATAATTTAATTGTATTTATTGATTTTTAAAAAATAAATAATGCTAATTTATTCATAATTACTTTTCATTAAAATATAATATATATTTAATAATATTAAATTTATTTATATTTATAATTATATATGTGTTCATGAACTATTCGAATAGTTCATGAACAAGTTCGTGTTCGGTTTGATTATGAAATGAGCCTAATATTGTGTTCAAACTCGATTCATTTATTCAATTATTGAGTTTTTTTTTTTCAAATCTGACAAACCAAACACGAACACGTTCACAAACAACTCGGTTGGTTAAAAGCTCTAGTTGTTAATATATGTTAAGTACCTCCATAGCCAGAGCACTAATTACAAATTGTAAAACCTTCACTCTAAGAGATCGAGATCCTACTAGCGTTCATGAACAGAGGGAAACATGTGTGTAGAGTTTTTCTTAGTTTTGATACTCATTCTAATTCATCTTTAAGTCTCTATAATTAATAATTAACCACCAGTATAGTTAGGATTGTCAATGGGATCGAGCCAATCCAATCGGTCCCAAAAAAAAAAGTTAGGGTTGAACCTTACATGTGATTGGAATGGGTTAAGTTTGGGTCTCAAAATAAAATCCAATTGAATTGTGAGCCGAGTTTGAATTTAATAAGGCTCAACTCGAATAAAGCACTGCCCAAATAATTAAGCATATAAGTGTATTTTTTTTTAATTTGTAATGATGTATATTGATTAATAATAATATTTATTATTGCATACAAAATTTGTAATTTGCATATAATGGTAAAACAAGATAAATATTATATACATACATATAATATATAATTATGGATTAGTTATATGAAAGAAAAATATAATTATGGATTAATTGCAAGCTTGAACCAAGCCCAAATTAGGTCCAAAGTTCTAATTTTTTTATGAGTTGAGCATGAACTTTGTAAACTGAGTCCAAAACCTAAACCTAAAAGTCCGAAAGCGTATTTTTATATTGTAAGCTGAGTTTGGACTTTTCAAAACCCAACTTACAAGGGCCGATTGGCACCCCTTGAGTTAGGAGCATTTGTTTTGACATATTTATTAGTAGTTAACTAAGATAGACCCGGCCCACAAATTATTATACCATCACTTTCTCCCATTCCTACCAAAAAAAAAGAAGCTCTACACACGCAGGGTATCATGAATCATCTAGTGCCTTAGGTAGGTGGCGGAGTAAATGGCAGGTGACGGACGAACACGAGCAAGATAAGTCCAAGGTCCATCCCACATCGAATGATTGTGGGGTAGTTACCCTGGGTTTAAGGTCCTCAGCTGCACTTTCAATTATCAATTGGCTGGATGGTATTGGTTTGTGGGCTCCACCTTAGATTGTGCTTGTACCAGGATTTCGATTACTTCTGAGTGTTAATCTAACTTTGTTGTGATTACTTCTGAGTGTTAATCTAACTTTGTTGTGTTGTTTCCAGTAAACCAATAAATTTGGTGAGACGTGTGCGGGGGGGGGGGGGGATGGGACACCATCCCACATCTAAAGATTGTGGGATAGTTACCCTGGGTTTAAGATCCTCAGCCGCACTTCCAGTTACCAATTAGTTGGATGGTGTTGGTTTGTGAGCTCCACCTTAGATTGTGTTTGCACCAGGATTTCGATTACCTCTGAGCGTTAATCTAACTTTGTTGTGTTGTTTCCGGTAATTTCGATTGTTGAAAAAGATAAGTCCAAGGTGAGGACATTATTGTAAAGATTCTTTTTCACACGGAAAGGGAATCAGCACACAGCACACAACTTGTTATAGTCATGCTTTTATCTTAAAAAAGAAAAAGAAAGGATAGCTGCAAAAATTTGACTGATTCGCGAATTATTCCTGTATGCTAGTGAAAAGAAAATTCACAGATTTGGCAAGATCAACAGGGCGACCTATCAGGAAAAGTTGGAAAATGTATGACCATTTAGCGTGTTCTACAGGAGGGGGAGTTTAAAGAAACTATGTAAGAAGCTAGCAAGTATACAGATTTGACTAGACTGAAGGGATGCTCTGACACCTCCTTTGAATTTTTTTTTATTGTGTTTTGAATTCCCGACATACATTCTAAAGAAGGATTTAGCCTCTTTTTGGTGGTCAGTTAACCAAAATTCAGTGGTTTATTTGGTGTGGAGAAGGTGCAGTACAATTTTTGTGGCATAAATCAAATCCAGGTACCATTTGTCTTGAATGATACCTACTTCTTACACTCCTATCTAAGAGATTCATAAGTTGTTTGTCATGATTTATTTGTGTTAGTAACATTCTACATCTTTAGGAACGTTAGATGGATGAATCATTAATGGTGACTGGATCTTGGACCTATCCTCTTTGCCATGCTAAAAAATTTGTCACCAAGCTCATTATTTAATTCCACTTTTTGAATTATACAATTGAATATTGATATAAAGAAGAAAAACACCCTCCCGTGAAAAACGAGAACAATTTCTTGAATTAGGAGTCATTTGCCCGAAGTCTTGGGTCCCGAGTGTCTCGGACGACAAACAAATCAACCAACCACAAGGAGAGTCAAAACAATAGAGTAGCATAGACAGACACAGGGAAGAGAGTTTAGTTTCAAGTTTCAACTAATTCCCCCTCCCTAACTGCTAAAGAATCGAGTATTTTTCATCACCTGGACTTCAGAGAATGCCAACTCTGGCTGGTAATCAAGTTTTCTCATCAATCTCTACTGATGTATCCAAGATCCTTTCGCATTCGAGGCCATTTTGCAAAAATTTTTCTGGTTCCTGTATCCGCCTTACAAGTGTTGCTACTCGGGCCCGGATTTCCAGTGAATTAACTTCTCAACCACTGCAATGGTGATTGGTGATTGATTCTTTTCTTTTCTTTTTCTTTTGCGGGTCAGAGGAGGGGGGTGGAACTTGAGAAGCGGGGAGGGGCCAGGGGGTGGGGGTTTGATTCTCTATAACGTGTAGTGCTTTTTCCTTTTTCTTGTCTGTTCTTGATTCTTGAGCTGTGCTTTTCATGTCGTGCATCTTAGGTGTTTCGTATTCAGTGAATTAAGCTTTTAATTAACAAGAGTTGAATGTTTTTGAAGCAAGAATGCTCTATCTGTATGTGATCCCCTGGAAGCAATACTGTTTGACATCGATGGCACCCTATGTGATTCAGTCCCCATCCACTATTATGCCTTCAGAGAAATGCTTCAAGAGGTTGAATATTCTTCTTTTTACTCCCTATAGTTTCTTTTGTACATTTGTCTTTGTCAACTGGGAATCTTAAATTGCTACCTAAAGTCCAACTTACGTAAAGATAAATCTATTGCAGGTAGGTTACAACGGAGGGCAGCCGATAACTGAGGAATTTTTCATTAAAAGAATGAATGGCTTGCATAATGATGAACTCTGTCAGCTTCTCTTTCCAGATTGGGATTTTGATAGAGCCATGAAATTTATGGACGACAAGGAGGCTATGTTTCGAAGGTACCATTTGGCTTAACTGCTTCTAAAATGCTAGTAACTCATAAGATGGTCTGAACAAAAGTATCGGCCAAATTAGTGTGAGATGCTCAGTGGTTTTATCAGGTTAGGAATGCCAGCTGATTTCTTTATCATTATATGGAACTTGTTAATTTCATTAGGTGCCAATGATGAGTGAGAGGAAGTTACTTTTTTGAACATATTTTGGCAAGAGAAAGTACAATATACAAGAATCCATGATAAGCACAATTTGCTGGTAACACACAGGTTGGCACCAGAACAATTGAAACCAGTTAATGGTCTTGACAAGTTATGCAAATGGATTGAAGAACGTGGTCTGAAGCGAGCTGCAGTCACTAATGCTCCAAAAGAATCTGCTGAGCTAATAATATCAATGTTAGGTCTTGACGATTTCTTCGAACTCATAGTCCTCGGAAGTGAGTGTGATCGAGCAAAACCTTTTCCTGACCCCTACCTGAAGGCTCTTGAACATCTTAAAGTTGCCCGAGAACACGCTTTTGTGGTTGAGGTTAGGCTTAGGATTGCTCTCAACCACTTGGTTCATAAGATCAATTATGTTCTCCTCGGATACTTTTGAACGGCAATCTTGAACAAGTCTGATATTTTTTCTGTGTTCCTTCGCAGGATTCTGCATCTGGAGTGAAAGCGGGGGTTGCAGCAGGGATGCCAGTGGTAGCTATAGCTTCGGAAACCCAGAAAAACTATTGAAAGCGGCTTGAGGAGCTACTTTGGTTGTCACAGATTTTGAAGACAACGAACTTGTGGGGGGGGTTGGAGAGGACCAGGGTAAGATACTTGGCGGCAATGATTTGGTCAGTGTCTATGTTGTCGCCGACAACGTAGCAGATGCCATGAAAAATGGAAGCGGTGACGGTGGGAGGAGGAGTGGTGGAGGCGTTGGGGGGAGTGATGGCGGAAAGGGGCTTGTGTTGGAAATGGGGAAGAGCAGAATGGGAAATGAGGGGTTTAGTGGAGGGATAGTTTGGCGAAATTGAGGCGAATTTGAGGGAGGAGGGTGGGGAGAGAGAGGTGGTGGCAGCGGTTGAGGTGGTGGGAAATTTGGCGGTGGCGGTTGGGTTTGATGGGATGATTGAAGCTGAAGCCACCATTTTGTGAAACGTGTTAGAGTTGTATTTTAGTGGGTGTTGTGCGTGTTTTTGTGCTTTCTGAAAGAAGTGCATCACCTTGGGTGTTTCTTGTACGTGCTCTAGCCTCTGAGGGCTTCTTTCTTCTGCCCGGATCAAGGGCAGCGCCGCCCTTTGTTACTGGTATTCCTACTTGTGATTCTCATTTGCATTTATTCTATCAATTGGTTGGCTGAAGATTAAGAAGATTTAGATGATAAAACACAAACATGGGATGCATTCAGATTTTTTAGTGAGAACTTTTCAAAAATTCTTCCAAGATTCGAAATAAAGCCACAAGGCCACCACCCCTCTTCTGTGAGAGCTGAGCAAGAAATTTTTGCCCAAGAAATTTTTTTGTTTTCATTTTGGGTTTTGGGTGGGTATTTCTCATAGGACTTTTGTTTCGGTTAATTTTGGTAAAGGCTCCAGAATGGAAGTTTCGAAAATACCCCTTATGGGTTGCTCGATTGGGAAGCTGATGGAAATTATGCGGTGGCTCCGCCGTGAAGCTCCTTGATTGGAACCGAAATATAAGTTTAGGGATTAAATTGGCTATAAATAATGTATAGGGACTAAATCGACAGAAAAAAAAAGTTTAGGGACTAAATTGGCGATTTTCCCTTCTTTAAACCAGAAGGGAAACACTGTACTATTCTTTAAACAGTATGCCATGGAATATACCATAGCGTTTACAAGAACCACTAGAATCATTTCTGGTGTGAGCTAGCTTTAACAGAATTCTTGGATCTGTCTGACCGTCTAGCACGCACAACCCCAGATAAACTGTCAGAAGAAGAGGAAGGAAGGAAGGGTGAGTTTCGGACATTTCATCAGTTGGGAGTATGCCAAGTCTGATTGGCAATCGTATTTTCTCATCAGCCCCTGCTACATCCAACAACCACCCATGCGCTAGACCGTTTTGCAGAATCATTAGTACTAAAAGGTTTTCCAGGAGTCCCACTACAAGTATTGCTCCGCGGGCTCGGATGCCCAGTGAATCGCTTTCCCAATTCCCAGTGCAAAGGTAATTCACTGCATATTATGATGATGCTCTTTCTTTCTTTCTTTTCTTTTCTTTTTTTTTTCCCGCTTCTGCTAATCTATTCTTCTGTCCTTGAGGAACGCAATTGGCTATTCATGGTTGGACTAGTGTTTATGATGTTTTTTTTTATATGAATGCGGTCTCAAATAGGAGCCTCCAAGATATCTATACGATATACTTGGATACAGAGATAAATTTCGTCGAAGGAAAAGGAAATCTTGTTTTGTTTGCGGCCCATTTCTGGCGCTATATTTCAACTGATATCTTTTTCTAATTCCATAAAATCGTAGGTTCTATCACCTCCTTGGTAAAGTATGTGAATCAACTGCATCAGGTTATTAACAAATATGTATGGGAAAAAAATTCCTAAACAAAAGAAACGGGGTGTTGGATTGCAATTCAAAGTACACTATAGTCAAGCAAGGCAAAAGAGATTGATCCTTTGTCATAGTGCCGCCTGTCATTTGCAGTATAATTACGATTTTCATTCGAATTCTTCTTGCCCAATACTGTGAAGTTTAATGTTAATAATGCTGAAATGATGCTCTACCAATAACAGATTACCATTCATCATTCCTAGAGAAAACTCTGGAATGTATATGCATTGCTAAGGGCGCTTTTCAGTTTCATTCTTAGAGACATTTACAGTTTCTTATACTTCATGATGTGATAAATAATATGGAGAGAACTTTGAAAGGCTGTGCTGGACATTCATCAACTAATAAAAATGTTTGCAAAAAGCTGCAAAATCATCCAGAAGCTATTGTTTTATCCTTTGACAAACACTAAAACTTGTCAGGAGTTTTTAGTGAGCAAACTACTTTCATACATACTTTATGGAGAATCAGTAGCCAATCCTTCCTTCTATGCATCTTTCTGCCTTGCATATGTGCATTATGATCACATTTAGCTTAATAAGAAATTTCTGTAGAGAAGATCATGTTTCGCATTAGCCTGTTGCTCAGTAATCCACCACAAATATATGCCTTCTAGTAGTGTGCTGGCTATGTTCAACATCTAGGTGTTTCATAATCCTTGAGATGAATTTTTAGCAGCACTAACAAAATTTCCATGTTTGTGAAGCAAGAGTACTCTCCCTGTTGTCGCTCCTTTGGAAGAGATACTGTTTGACATTGATGGTACATTGTGCGATTCAGATCCTATCCACTACTATGCCTTCAGAGAAATGCTTCAAGAGGTTGTTTTTTCTATTTAACTTAACAAATCTTATTTTCCATGCTTTGCTTTGTCAGTTGGAAGTAAATAAATGTTGCCAGAAGTTCTTCAGAAAATTTTTAACAATGTATGACAGGTAGGTTTCAATGGAGGACAGCCACTAACGGAAGATTTTTTCATAAAAAATATTAGCGGCATGCATAATGATGAACTCTGTCACATCCTCTTTCCAGACTGGGACTTTGATAGAGCCATGAAATTTATGGAGGATAAGGAGGAGATGTTTCGCAGGTATAACTAGACTGAATTGCTATGTTAGATCCTTACAACTAAGATAACAAGAGACACTGCATGTCACCAAAAATGTCTTTAAACAGCGTTTGCACAAACTAGTAGGTGAAGCACCATATTCTGGACCTTTAAGAAATTTGAGCCATTTGAGACTGATGTCGAAGTCCTAATGGAACTTCCAGGAGTTTGTAACATAAAGAAAGAATTTAAGTTGTTTCAATGATCCGTATTCTGTGTATGTGACCTTCCAACTATATTTACAACCATCATCAAGGCTGCTTTCTGTTCGTAGGACCCAAAAATATGGATTAATCTTTACTTTGAAATACCAGTATATATGGCACAACCAAGTGTGGTACAAAATTTTGACACATGATGTCCTTGATTCTTTTGTAACATGTAGATTGGCATCAGAACAACTAAAACCTGTTAATGGCCTTGACAAGTTGTGCAAATGGATTGAGGATCGTGGTCTGAAGCGAGCTGCGGTTACTAATGCTCCAAGACCAAATGCTGAGCTAATGATTTCTATGGTGGGCCTTGCCAGTTTCTTTGAACTACTAGTCATTGGAAGTGAATGTGAACGGGCAAAGCCTTTCCCTGACCCCTACCTGAACGCTCTTGATGCACTTAGAATTGCACCTGAACGTGCATTTGCTTTTGAGGTCAGGCTTGGACCTTCCATCCAACCATTATGTTCAAAAAATTAGGCATTCCTTTAGCAATTTTTCGTAATAATGGTTCAGAAGCTTGACATTTTTTCCTGTTCCTTGAAGGATTCTGTATCGGGTACAAGAGCTGGGGTTTCAGCTGGGATGCCAGTGGTAGGTGTAGCCACAAGAAACCCAAGGAAGCTATTGATCGAGGCAGGGGCTACTTTTGTTATCAACGATTTTCAGGATCCAAAGTTGTGGGGGGCCTTGGAAGGACTAGATAGGAATTAGAGTGGGTGAAGATCACTAAATCTGCTGGCCAATTTTTTCCATTCTTTTCTATGGGAATGTTTCTGAATCTCATACTAGCTAGCACACATGGTTTAATTGTCTTAATTTTTCCATTCTTTTCTGTGGGAATCTCTCTGAATCTTTCCCACAAAAACTTTCCATACACTGATGAGTCATTTTTATGACTGATTTAAAGTATTAACTTCTTATCGCGGTTTTCTTGAAGGATGGCTCCAAGCCTCCAGCCCTTCCCCTTCCCCTCTTGTTCTCATAGGAAAATTTGTTTTTAACGTCTACGTATCAAAATATTGTACCCGCTGCCCTACTGCACACCACATGCTAATCAATTCCACTTGATATGGCAGTAACAACACTAGAAGAGTTGAATTATTTTTTTCTTCGACGACAGTCAATAATAGCCTACTCTATACTTGCTTCTACTCCTATTTTAACCTATTTTAAGGAGTCTAACTGAGCCAATAAAATAGCCTACTCTACATTTGCTTCTACTCCTATTTTAACCTATTTTAAAGAGGAGTCTAACTGAGCCAATAAAAGAACCGACAGGGACTGAACCATTGTTGGATCAGACGAATATACTAAATACCCATCTGAATTTTTAGAGAATCACGTAATATGACAATTGATGAAAGGCAAAATTTGAACCCCTACCTCCCACCCCACCAAGCCCTTAACCACCAGCCCAAACGCCGGAAGAGTTGAATTAGCAATTAATTCAGTCTACCATTGAGGATATTTGTCTTAGCAGCTGGTGCTTTTTCTTTGTCCCTCTCTGCAGTCTTGCCAAAACTCAAATAAAAAAGCACAACAATAAATTAACAGGGTACAATCAATGCTAGATGGAATTAATGGTATCCATATCCATACTATATAAGTTGTTTTCGATCATTATAGATATGTCAAGCAATTTCTTTCATACTTCTCTTTTGAATAATTCAAACCATAACATATATACCGAAAGTAGTTCAACGAAAGCAAGACTACAGATCCGACAAGCAGATGTGGAATACCAGCTTGTATTCACACTAATGTAGGTAACATGGTAAAACAAACAAAACCTACTAATCCAGCAAACCATAGTCTAAGAATAAATTGTTCCACCAAAAAGAATTATCAGCTGTCAAATGACCCAACAATCAGTAGTCTGAACCGCGCATCCAGTTGTATTATATTACAAAACATCTCCAACATGCATCATCGCTCTCATCATCATCTAGCCCATGACACAGAATCAATTTCATCCCTGGCTTTCTTGTACAATTCAAGCCTTTTTGCACATTCCACTCTCCTCTCCATCAATGCTGGATCTTCATCCAATAAATCCGCAAGCTGCTTACCCTGCAATATCACAAACCCAGTCAAGTGCCATAACCCATATCGAAAATAGCTCAAGATTTGTAAAGCTTGTTGGTTAAGGAATCAAGCTACACTCTGCCACAAATCACCCAAATAAACTTTGAGCTATGGGTTCCACATAGAAATTCTCTAGGGATGAGTCAACAAACCTCTCTCTTTCCAATTTGTGTGTAGAAGTGATTTAACAGACATTGCTTTGCTTCTTTAACTTGACAATAAACCACAGCCTTTGGAATAGTATTCTTGAGTGTCTCGGACACCATACTGATGTAAGATGATACATTTGATCCAATCCTCCTAAAATGACCTTCCGCATAGCGATCGATATTTGTGGCGGCAGCTGCATTAGCCCCAGCTACATTACCTGCCTTTTCCACTTCCTGAGGAAGTCTCCTGAAGAAATCCACGGTCAAGTATGAAGATTCCATGTCCACCAGTCTGACTACAGTCTTCTTGCTTTCCTCTCGGAACCTCTCCAACGCCTCACTGGCTGCTGCAGCTATTGTGGATTGCAAACTTGGAAATCGTTTCAACTCCTGTCCCACCATAATTCAAAGGTCGAAGGCAACCCAAATTAACCACATAAGCTAGACGAAAAAGGGCACTCGGAATGAAATGTATATCGTTCTAACCTGGCATTCTCCAACTGACCTCCTCACAAGTTCCTTGAGGACAAAGTGAACCTAGAAAATGTTTTCTTGGAGAGTTAAGACGCTAGAAGAGATTTCAGAGAGACGATGCAAAAGTCTACAAGCATCAAGAGATTAACTTACAGCATCCACAGAAGCTTCAGCTGGGCCTCTGAAATAGTTTAAAGCTCCCTCAATCAGCCGTCGATAACCTTGCTCAGGGGCAATCAAGTGTGGCTGGTAACCATCAGCCTCTGAGACAACTTTCCTAACATTTTGTATCGATAGATGTCGGTCAAAAGGCAGCTTTTTCAATGCGGCAGGGAGCTTGTTGTCAAAAACTGCATAAATCTGATCTCCTCCTGGTCGGCTGTAAAAGTGAATAAAAAAATTAAGAACAGAAACACTATAAAAACACAAAAAAAACGTAGACGGTGAAAACTTTTCTACCATAAGGAATTAAATCAAAATTCCCGAAGACCATTGATAACACACAAATATAATCATTAATTAGCCTTATATATTAACATTCACCAAAAACAAAAAACCCAAACAAACAAATCTCGTGTTAATGCTTACAGCCTAAAATCACTTAAACGTACTTATCATTGAAGCAAGCTGACTGATAAAATGAAGTCCATAGCAGTCATAAAGTGGACAACAGAGTTAATCCCGAAACATTTCTTCTCTAAGTTAGAAATTATAGAGCAATATCAACATGAAATCAAGAAAGAAAGAAAAATAAAACAGAGTTAATGCACGGATAGCAACCTGGCTGCTGCTAATCCTAACCAGCCAATTTTATGACCTTACGGGTCTGGGGACACTCATTTGAGCTGTTTAATTAGTAATAGGGTTTGCTACAACAAATAGACTAACCCATATCAAGTGAAAAGCTCTCAAACTTGTCATCAAAAAAACAATGAGTTGCAAAGAAGTAAATTAGCTTGGTGCCAATATCCAGCAATTATTATTTGCACCATCCAAGTATGACTGTTCGAAGGTCCTTAGCCACTTCCAAACACAAAACATTTACCACTCACATTCCAATGATAGAAAGCTTTCAAAGTGTAATGAAGTGCCTACCACAACGTCATGCTATGAGTGTTGACAACACACAGTTAGTCCAACAAATTACATTAATGCACTGTAAGTTAGCTAACAGTCACTTCAAAATAGGAAAACCAAGAACATGAAATCTCTCACAAGCTAGTTAACAAGTAACAGAACCTGAATAGCATGAAAACAAGATAGGAAAGAAGATGATAACTCATCTCTGATACTACCAGAAATCAAAATTAAATGAAAGAAAGAAAAATTCCATACCCTCCCTCCAGATGCTCCTTAAATATCTTGTCAAAAGCACGGCAAAGTTCCAAGATAGTGTACAACTGAGCCTGAAATCACAAGGTTGCAGTCAGGACAAGATCAGTAGTTCCTTTATTCAAAACTAAAGATGGGTGAAAGAATCTCACCCCAGCATCAACAGCTATGGGCCTTCCAAGGTGGTCCATCTCAGATTCAAGTTCCTCAATGCTTTTATTAATCAATGACGTGATGCTTGGTATTCTTGCCTTGATTACAGACTCCAGATGCTGAAATGGAAATACTTACTGATATGGTTCCGTTTACCATGAAAATGACAAGACATACTGCTATGCAAATATAACTCAAAGTCTATACCCTTGAAAGAAGTTTTGCAAGATATTCAGAACCCATTTTACTGGCCAGATGCCCATAATCAGGACTTGTAGCAAAATATTCACGCTCCCTTCTTCTTGCTGCAATCATATCCACATTTTTGTTGATATCAGCTTGTGATCGGTTTACAATACCCACCCAAGGTTGTTGTAAGCGGTAAGATCTTCCCTCAAGAACCTTTGGAAAGATAAGGACAGCAATTCAGTTTATGGGACATGAAATCAGGTGCTTCAAAAATGTTTTGAACATAAAATAATTAGCTGAACCTTTGGAAAAATAAGGACAGCAATTCAGTTTATAGGGCATGAAACCAGGTGCTTCAAAAATGTTTTGAACATAAAATAATTAGCTGAATTAAAAGACTAATAAATGGGGACAAGTGCATTAAACTTGCAATTACTCATATTATGACAAACTCACTGATGACTTTTAATAACCAAATTCTAAGTTTTATATAGTCAAAATGGCAAAAATGACGAACATGTAGTGAAAAAATCTACAAATTTTGAATTAGCATAAGAAAATCAGTTCAGACTTTACAAAGTCTTCAAGACCTTGTTCATGTGTTAAGAAAGAGATATAATTCATGTGTTAAGTAGGAGAGAGTACTAACATCCAATGCATTGGTTCCTTTATCCATCAAATCAAGCTTTGTCAACACCCCAAATGTCCGCTCACCTGTACAAATTTCCAAAGGTACAGGATAAGATATAGGAACAAATACAGATATCTGATGTAATAGCTCCAGAGACTGAAAATCTGTATAACATAATTGCCATGATAAGAATACCTTGCGGGTCCACCTCCCTTGCAAGTTTTATAGCATCTGATGTTGCTATATCTTGATTGGCAGGAGATATAGCCAGGATGACGCAGTTAGGCTGCACATGACATCAACAAAAATTTATGATGAAATAGGTCAAGTGCATGGAAAACTTCAAACCAAGTACCATCTACACGTTATTCTCATAGCAGTGGCAGCACATAAATTCTTTTAAGAAGTAAAATGAATCAGATGAATGCAAATGTTCAAACTGAGTTTTAAAACAAAATTTAATTTCGACAAGTTTGTGTAAAAAAAGGGACAGCAAATGGAAGTACATGTGTTTAAACTAAGTTATAAACTGAAACAAAACAACATTCCCCGAGTTTCAAATGAAATGTCAACCAAGCCTTTGACTTCCTGAAACAATCCCATTACATGCCACAAAAGACAATATCCCACCAGTATTACTGAAGCATTTGTAATTCTTTAGCTAATGTTTGAGGGAAGTGAAAATTCAGGAATTGAATTCATAACACTATTTGGACTTCGATTGCGTCGTCAACCAATGACCTCTCTTCCTGTTCAAGCAAATCATGACGAAGCTAAAGAAGAAAAGTTGTCAAGGCTAGATTCTATTTCTATTGCAGCAAGCAAAATCACTAAAATCAACTTTTCCTATTCAGATTTTACACTGTAAAGAACAAAATTGATTAATTACCTTTTCAACATATGTTCGAACCATGTTCTCTATGTCTTGTACTATACTTTCAGGTTGCCCCTCTGCAAAAAATAACCAAGATTGGTATAGAAATAAAAATGACATCAAAAAGATCCAATAAATCATAAAAATCAAATCAATACGTTAAACATACCAACTGCAACTTTCGTCAAACCGGGTAGATCAATCAGAGTAAGGTTGACAACTGCCAAGACAAAGGAACCACACCATACCATCAAGAAAAAGATAGACGAAGTGGTTTATTAAAGCAAATAACTTAAAAGGGAGAAAACAAGAGAAAGAAAAATGTACATTAGGTTACTCTTATGGTTCTTTATTGCAACAATTATTAAAACATGAAATCAACCACTAATACTAATTTAATATGACAAATAAGACTGACATTAAAACACAGGTCTAATTGTGAACTATGATCAATCCAAAGAGCAGTCACATTATTAATCTTGAATCTCATCAAGAATTTTAAGTTTTCCCTCAGAATTTATTTTTTGAAGTTCTAACAAGTTACAAAAGCATAGCGATTCTCATGCTAGCATCTGAAACAAATCTAAGTTGGCGAACTCCGCCAAACAATGCATTTGGGACCAAGGCAAGAAACACAAAATCAATTCAAGAGATGAAAAATATACTCCTAATTAAAATAAAAAGGAGATTTAGCTACACTAATTCCAATACTACTCCTGCAAAGTCCCTCAGAATTAGAAGAAAATGCTAAGAAGCAACAAAGACACGTAAATTCCAAATCATGATATCTATATAAACCTAATATGAAAAGCATTTGGAAACCTAACAAATTATTTGGTCCAAAAATTTCACAATCTTGTGAAAAATAAAAGAAATTTGCTTAAGTAAAATAATAATAAAACATACCATATGGGGAATAGATACTTAGGTGGATTGGAACATTAGAAATTTGCTTTGTCTTCCCTGTAATTCTATCAGTTTCATCTTGAATTTCCTTGCGAACCACAGCTGGGGAAAAAATGATAATAGAAGTCACATATACACACCGGGAAGCGTTGAATGAATACCAAGCTAGCAATCTATTGCCGTTATTTGAGCTAAACAAGACCAGAATCTCACATAATTATGAACATCTCTTTACACGTATAGAAGGCATTTCACTGGACTGTTCGAGAGAAGACAGCCCAAGTGGATAATAAATTAAAAGACCACCCAAGAGAATGATAAACATACAAAAATCAGTAAACCGTCTGCGTGGCAAATGCCCAAATTCAGCATACTCCTGCTGTCCATCCTCTGTCTTCTGTAGTTGCAGAACCAAAGGTCGCCTTGTAACAATACCTGTAACATAACGAGTCCTTCCCCGTCAAAGAAATATCTCAAGAACATCCCTTACTTCCAAAAATAACAACTTGACAAAGAATAACTAACAAACATACACGCACGCACAAAAGCTAATAAGAAAATATCAGAATTTACCAGATCCTCGAGGAAGAAAATCCCTGCCCACAATACTTTCCAAAACAGATGACTTTCCAGAACTCTGCAATTTCCCCCAAAGGCCAATGTCAAAATCATAAGCAATAACATATTACCAGCAGCAAACTGAAATAACATCCGATCAAAAATAATCTTCTATCTTAACTCAAATTAAACAAACTAACCAACTAGCAAAAACCATTTCCACAAAAAAGTCCAGTCTACACAATCATATCTCCTAGATCTGCTACTTTCTCTCCGGAAAAATCATTACTTTCAAGCATTATACACCATTTTCACGAAGACTTGGTGCTTCTTTTTTCATTTCACTTCGAACTGCATAAGAAACGAAATTGAGCGCTAAATATAGCGGCAAAATGAAAGCGGGGAGGAAAGAGGACCTGGCCACCGACGACGGCAACAGAGGGAAGAGCGTCCCAGAGAGAAGAGAAAGCATTATCGCCGCCTCCGTAGTCACCAAGGGCAGTACAAGCCCTTTGAATCCTGTTCACCAAACCAATCAAGCTCTCCATAGTCGCCATAGCTTCCGAGCCCACTTCTTTGTTTCAATTGATCGGAGCAGTAACTAAAGTATCCAAAAGCTCAGATCTTCAAAAATAATCAATTAAATCAAAGAATTTGTTCTAAGAATCTAGCTTAATAATTAAGCAACAACCAGCATCAAGAATTGTTGGGGGCCTGAGCAAGAGAAACGAAAGAAGAGGGGCGAGTTGAAAAGAACGCGAAATGAAACAACGTTTGAGGAAGCAGTAGTAGTACCAGTTGAAACAAAAGACTTGAAGTTGGACTGGTTAAAACTTAAAAATATGCTACTGGAGTATATGAATTGAAATTTCAAGTATTTTTAATTTAAGAGTTAAAAAAAAAGAAATATAAATTTGTTACTGTTACGCCGAGGGAAGAAATGTCCAAATGGGATATTTGTGCGCGGTGCTATTTTTGTCCTTTCAACCCAAAATTGAAGGAGCAAAACATACACTCTTCGTCCCAATTATTTGGTTTTGTTTTGGGAATTTAACTTTTTAAAAATAATTATTTGATTGTAATATTTGTGCTTTTTTTTTTCAATTTTATCCCTATAAATTCAAATTTTGAATTTGAACGGTAACATGTATATGATTAGAAGAAGAGGAAAGAACTATTTTGAAAAAAAAAGACTAAAAAATGTTTTGATTTTTTCGATAGAACAAATATTTTGAAACATTTCAAAATGAAAAGTAGAACACTTTTAATGAAATGAAGGAAGTAATAGACTAGAAAAATGCTGCATTCTTTTTGGGTACGATACCTATATGTTTTTAGTCTATTTATATCTTGTCACATCATTTAGAAATAGTAATAATTTAAACTTTTAAAATAATTTAACGGTTGATAACTCTTATTCTATATCTAACGATTAATTTAATATCATCGGTACACTACAGTACCTTAAATAGATTATAGAACTCCCCAATAAATTATTAATTGAGTGGCCTTTTTATTAAGGGGGGAAAAAAGGGTGGTCCAGTTTCGTTCAGTTCTGCTTTTTTTTCTTTTATTTAAAGTTTTTTTAATCAAATGTTTGAAATTTTGAAATTTGAAATATTGTCGATAGCACCGTTGGAGGTGAGATGTGGATATGATAATGCAACTAAAGTAATGCTTCCAAAAGAATGCCGAGAAGGGCTGTGGAAGTGGACGTTGGGGAAATAAAGGTGGTGTCAGCTGTGATGGTGGGAGGGCCAATGGAATCATGGATGTCGAGCACTGCTACTTGTGAATGTTCATCGTTGGACTTGTGCCCAGATGTCGGTCTTAGTTCTTCAATTTCTTCTTAAAGTCTCATTTGAACCTTCAATTTACATTGACAAGAACAACTTCCACCTTGAAATGTAACAATCAACATAACTGAAAGAAGTGAATGATACATCAAACCTTGAGAGCTAAGATGAGATTCATGGTGTGCCCAAGACCATAAAATAAAGCAGAGGATTCAGACTCTTGAATTGCATCAATTGGCGTAGAGGTACAAGAGCCTAAAAAATTTTGGCACTTCTTGCTGTCTTCTGACTAGAAAACGCAGTCCAGGCGTGGTTTTCAAAACGAATGCAGGCCAATCTTATTTGACGTAATCATGCAAGAGGCCCCCTTTTCATTCATCATGTATAGCATGCCGGAAGCTCTTTGCTTGTCTGCTTCATAATAATGTTACAATTTCTACTAGAGCAAATTACCCGATTAGTCATTACACTTTTGAAATGAATTTATATAATTTTGGTCACTCAACTTTTAAAGCATAAGGCTATCCATTCAACTTCCAAACGTGTATATTTGAACTATTGTATCTGTTTTTACTGTTAAGTCTGTCAAATATAAGAACTCGTACAAATCACAAGACATAGTCGAAAGGTAAATTTGACTAATGAAAACAGATGAAATGACTTAAAACATACATGTCTGAGACTTGAATGGGTAACTTCATACTCTTACAAGTGATCGTAAGTGTATCGTTTCAAAAGTTTAGTGGATAACCGAGTAACATCTTATTCTGCTATGGTCTCTGCCAACATTAAGCTATTAATATTTGCAATGCCCCTGGGTTTAACTTGGGCATTCAAACATTTACCACATCATATAACACATAATTCTTCCTGTACACTAATCACTTATGTACAAGAAAATAAAATTGAAGTACACATGTTGTATTCTCCCCAACCAAAATTAAACATCTTGAATGAATCAGCGCATGAAACTCCCGAATGACCCCAGAAAGATTCTCTAATTTTTGGTATATTCCTATCGTCTCCGGATGAGATTTGTCACTATACACAAACTGAGAAATACAGCCATTTATCCAATCCAACTGCATGCCAATTCTTTCTTCAACTTTTGATCTTCTAAGAATTCTCTAACATGTGCTGCATTCTTCCACATTCCTCTGGCGGCATATGTATTTGATAGAAGTACATGCATTCCAACATTTTGACGTTCAAGGCTTGAAAGTTTTTTAGCAACGATATCAGCTAGTTCAAAATTTTCGTGGACTCTGCAAGAGCTGAGTAATGTTTCCCAAGCATAGACTGGGAGGTTAAGAGGCAATTGTTTCACAAGTTCATATGCTTCCACCACCAAGCCCGATCTACTGAGGAGATCAACCATAACAGCATAATGCTCTGGTTTTGGAATCAGCTTCCACTTCTGCATTGAATTGAAATATTTCCAGCCATGACCAACGAGACCAGAATGAGCACACGCAATCAATAGTCCCAAAAAAGTCACAGAATCTGGTTCACATCCAGCTTTAATCATCAAAGACAAAAGACTAAAGGCTTCTGCAGCAGAACCATGATATGCCTGCGAGACAATCATAGCATTCCACACTACAGTGTCATGAACTTTTGTCCTGTCAAACACTGAAGTAGCATCCTCTATTAGACCACATCTAGAGTACATGGATATCAATGCACTCACTACCATCGTATCAATTTCGAAACCTGTCTTGATCAGATAAGTATGCACTAATCTACCCCAAATTTCTAGAGCAAGAGCACCACAGATTGAAAGCACAACAGTAAATGTCCCCTGATCAGGCTTGAAACCTTCTTGCAACATCTGAACATACAAAATCAAAGCTTCCTTGCTTTCATATCCGGAAATGATTATATTCCAAGTGGTTTTATCTCTTTTAGGCATCTCCATAAAAAATTTGTGTGCACTAACCATATCACCTTGTTTCACATATCCTTCAAGTATCAAGTTCCATGATACTATATCCTTTCTAGGCATCTTGACAAATAGGTCTAGAGCATCTTGAAACCTGTTACTCCGAATGTATCCTCCAATCATCGAGTTCCATGCAATGATATCCCAATAAGCCATTTCATTGAATAATTTTTCAGCTTCATCTATCTGATTGGCATCCAAGTATCCCTGAATCATCGCAGTCCAAGCCACTACATCTTTCTGAGGCATCTCATCAAACAATTGCCTACCTCTCTCCACCTCCCCAGCTCTCATCAAACTCCTAATCATATTAGTCCATGAAGCCACATCTTTCTCAACCATTGTCCTAAACAACTCAGACGAATCCTCTACATAACCCAGTTCAGCATATCCTGCCAACATAGTATTATAAACCAACAAATTTTTCTCCGGTGCTTCAACAAACAACCTCCTAGCTTCATTCACATCCCCATACTTAAAATAACCTTCAATCATAGTCGCCCACGACACACTATTCTTCGCTGGCATTACATCAAACAATGCTCTACCTTCCTCTATCCTCCCGTTACTCAAATATCCTGAAATCATTGAATTCCAACATACCACATTCTTATCACCAACTTCATCAAACAGCTTCCTCGCCTCGTCTAAATTTCCCATTTTCGCATACCCACTAAGCATGGCTGTATAAGACACCACATTTTTCCATGGCATTGTGTTAAAAACTTGACGGGCCTCTCCAATCATTCCATTTCGGATAAATCCAGAAATCATACAGTTCCAAGTCACCACATTCTTGTGGGACATTTCATCAAACATATGGCGAGCACCTCCAATGTTACCTTGCTTAAAGCATCTGGTGATTCTTGAGTTCCATTCGAATAATGGGCTTGCACTGGAACTCAAACCACGAACCAAGCATTGATGTTTAACACATTTGAAACTAATTGATCGAGCCAACTTGTATTCTAAATACATAAAAGTATCAGACTATGCTTAATCTTGCAACAAAATTTAGCAAGAAGCATGCATGATAGTCGTACGTCCGTTACTTAGCAGAGACTGAGCAAGAGATTGGGCGGGCCGACAAAATCACATGAAATGGGGCGTTGTGTTTGGATTGGGCGGCTCTAGCATGCAATAAAGTTAAAAGACTGGAATGAGTAGGCCTCAAGGCATGTCTTAGGCCCACCTCCCAAGTGGTATTGAACCCTTTGCTAATTGTGAAACGAATCAGATGCCGCGGAAATGTCAGACCAATAAATTCTTTATCATATCTTTGCTCTCTCTTAAGATTAGATTCTAATCTAGAACGATTTGGATCTACATAGGTGCAACTTCATTCACCATGAATGAATCCATTGTAAGTTTGTGACCTTGTCAAAGATCGTCCAATATGTACTAAAGAAAAAAAAATTTCGTAAAGGTAATGTGTATGATAAATCTCGTGCATATTAAAATATTCATTTTGTTGAAGCGAACACGTCTTATATCATGTCCTTCACGGTTGTATATTTAAAATCTTCCTATTCAGAGAAGTTCGTTACTTAGAAAAACCCTCCGTCCCATGTCTATTTTCTATTCTATCAAAATTGAAATTTTCAATGATTCATTTTATTATTCTTTATCTCGTAAATGGGATAATCTAATTATTTATTAATTTTTCTATGAATTTCTGAATTCTAACTATATTTGGTACTAATAAATTTGAGTCAAAATCAATAGAATTAAGTCTCTTAACGTTAATATAGGTTAGGTTGAAATTAAAAGGAGGAACTGTTTAATCTAGACTTCTTTAAATTTGTGCCTAATTAGTTTATATTTGCTATCAGAATTCCCTTTTTCATTTATGTTATATCCTATTATTTCCATAGAATCCTTTATGGGTAGACACACACCTCTTCTATTATATGCTTTACAAGTGGACACGCAGAATAATCATATCAAAATACGTGGTGAGCGACAATTAGCTTATACATTACCAACCACGAATCCATAATACAAAATAATTTTGAATTTGAATTAATTTAGGTGCCTTAATTTTTTTTAATCAATCTCGTTAGATTACATGAAACTTTGTAATTGTAATGTGATAATCCATACAGCAATCGATTGTAGTTACAGGCAAAAGCATGAACCCGTGAACACAGTAGTTTAAACAAAGACGATATTTACCTCATCCATTTACACAACTATGAATTGGAAGGCACTACTGAAAATGCAGGCAAGATTAGATAGTTTTCTGATAAGCACGGACCTCAAACTCTAAATATCTACATTGGACTATCAACCTTTCAAAGCCGGAATTCTGCTCCTGATCTGACACGCCTTTCAAGCCCTGGCTTCCATGGTGTTTGAGAAAAAAAAACAAGCTAGTAAATCATAGGGAATAACAAGATTATACATGAGAATATGCAGTAGACAGGACCATGCATAGGCATAGCCATAAGATCCCCCTTGATGCTGGGCGAGGCGGAGCTCTTATGATGATGACCACGGCCATGACCTCCTACAACAACCGGGATAAATCTATTCCTCTTTCCACCACCGCCCCCTCCGCGGCTGCCTCCACCTCGACCACCGCCACCGCGGTGGCTAATTGCTTCTAATGCAACGGTTGAATCCAGCATGATGAGGATCGTAACCAGCAGTAATACGAGTACGATTGCCAGCCGGAAACTCTTCATCATCTTCTCCCAGGCCCAGAAAAGAACCAAGTGTTCTGTTCTACATGTATAATAATTCTTCTACAGAATCTCTACTTATTTGAGCATTTGTGAAAGTTTATATAAAAATGGAAGGGATTACCTTTCCTCTGCCAGCCATAGCCCCCACTCCACCGCCATACCCCGATAGCCCAGCCCAGCCCAGCCCAGCCCACAGGAAACCGTGAAGTATATATCTTCGGTATTTGCCTCCAGTATTAATCTCCAAGTGTATGAATTCTAGGAAAGTAAAGTATCAATATATGTATTTGAGCTCGATTAAAAAAAATCACAATATAAAAGTAAGTAACTTTACAGAATGGTGTCGGAGTTTTTTTTTTTTTTTTGAATAATTCTTATACACACTGACAATATATACACTATTACTGTTTCATTCATGACATGTGTACAAAAATTAAGTTTTAAATTCAAATTTTACATAGTTATCATTCATACAACGTTAATAGTTTATACACTGCCAATGTAAGAAAAATTAATCTTTTTTTTTCCCAAAAGTTCAACTATGAAAAATATTTATTCAAAAAAATGTTAAAAATAAATTCTTTTTGTAGAATTATTATTTATTATTTAATTCTGTTCCGATCTCAGCTTCTTGTTTCTGATTTAACCTGGTGCTACTCTACTCCCTTTCTTTTCTGTCTAGTCAAGAATCTCGTAATCTGTAATTTTGCGTTTGTCAAATAAGGATCCTTGATTTTTATTCTATTTACTCACCTCTAACTGTTTATACAATTCGTCATCGTTTATATCAATTCGAGAATAAAAATGGCCTTCATGTCATCATCGATTCACTTACAAGAATAGAGCAGGAAATCCGAACCAAAAGGCCTTCTTGCATCACCATCCTCATCCTCGCTATAGACTCAGAACAGGGGAAGAGTTATGGCAAAACTTGGCTCCCAAATTCTACTGTTTACAGGATCTGTTGGGTTCTTTTGGGTTTTGGGAAGGGTGAAAAAATTTCCACGGAAATTGATAGATACATGCAGCTCAGAACCTAAACAAAATATATATTACAATCTCCGGAAACAGACATTGCCAGGGTGCAGGCTAAGTACCAATTGTGGTTGTGTCCACGTAAAAATAAGAATACTTCATTCACGCTCGCCA
This sequence comes from Coffea eugenioides, assembly GCF_003713205.1. Taxonomy (NCBI): domain Eukaryota; kingdom Viridiplantae; phylum Streptophyta; class Magnoliopsida; order Gentianales; family Rubiaceae; genus Coffea; species Coffea eugenioides. The sequence continues at coordinate 27,539,980 of NC_040036.1, read as the reverse complement.
AATTGTTCCTAGAAAGGTTGGGTGCGTTCAATCCTCTTTGTATATAAGCGTTGGGTAATCTGGACTCCACATATTGGTTTCAACATAATTTGCAATTTCTTCCTGCAAATTGGGGAGAAACATAAGTAAAGAAATCATAGTTAGTAAACGGCTGATTTTGTACAGACAAACCGTACTTGATACATATGGAAGTTCACTGGGAGACTGAATTCGACCATAGACAAAGTTGTGTAAAGAACACAACCTAATCAACTAACATGTCTCATTCACACTTTGGTTATAAAAATTCCTACAGCCACTCAGTGGCCAGAAAAAGTTATCTTAAACTCGTATTATGCTTCATATATTCAGCAAACTAGATTTTATGACTAGCTTTCGCAAGATCCCCAGTAATCATGTACAAAGACATTAATTGTACCAGCTATGATTCAATAGGTTATGCATACAAGATAGCCGTTATGAGCCATATAGAAGCTCATGTTGCCCCAAGACCTATAAGCATTTCAAGCAGGTCTGCTGTTTTAAATGTGTAGAAAAAGCAATGGTGAAGAAGATCAGCATTACTGGAAGATACCTGATTAAGTTTCCTTAGCTCATGGCTGTCCATTTCACGATATCCTTCTGCCAGATCCTCTGCTACAGCTTCCTTAATGACAGCTGCAGCTACCTCCTTGGTTATATCTCGTATCCTGCATGCAGGAATCATATCAACACTGTACCTCCCTTGATATAGGAACTACTAGCTGAAGCAAATTGCAATCTGATCACTAAAAACCTATCCTTACTTGGATATTGGAGGGTATATGATCCCGTTGAGCACCTCCTCCTCTGTCATATATGCTGCTAGACTGTAATTTTCAATTCAATGTCAGAAAGGTTATAATTCCCTATTGCCAGCAGAAAACATCTATTCTAAATTCATGCAAGTCATACATGATTCTGCCTTGTTCAAAAACTAAAATTTTTGGTCTATTCGTTATTGGCTGCTGAACAGCAAATGAGTGTCCAGATTTCCTGCCATTCTTGAATCTATGAAGAAGTATCTAGACATTATCTCTTAACAAGAAACAACAGGATTATTTTCTTTCGAATTTGTAAGCTTTGGAACCAGTGTTCTATTACTTTAACAAAGCTTACAGATTCTCCAAATAGAAACAAGTAAACCACATAAGACGGCTGTACACATTTTGTTTCTTAAACAAAAGAAAGCACACTGTTGAATGGCCCCATTGACATGTAGGTCTAATCATTGGAATCTGTCAGTGAATTTGGATATCATGATGGTTTCAGAGGTAAACTTAATTATTTCTTAGTCCAGATAAAATATACAGGAAATACCATTCAGCAGCTGCTTGTAGCATGCCATCTGATATGATTCTAGACCCGGATAGAAGAGTACCCAGTCCTATCCTGTGAACTCAAATGCAACATTCAAGATATAGATCAAAATATAAAAGATCAGATAAACTCTTACTTTGTATGTCCAAGGTTTAGCCTCTTACCCAGGAAAAAGGTACATGTTGTTTCCTTGATTGCAGTGCCCAATACGACCGCCTCCTATTCATCGAGACATGGTTCAGAATGCATTTACAGACCAGATGTCTTGATACATACATTTAAATAAGACAGAATGAGAACAATTAAAATCCGTAGGAATTGTTTAACAGATCAACTTGCAGCTCTTTCTTTGGACACAAAATTCTTGGCCTAGGAAGAAGCATCTTCTCTTTTATTTGAACAGAGTTTCCCAAAAGGAGAAGAGCATATGCTTTCATATATGTCAAAATTTGGGAGGTTCTGACGTGTTTTCCTCCAGAAAGCTAATCAAGCAAACAGCATAAGATTTAACACCAAGAAATTACCAGTGGAACCCAAAAAAGGTGAACTATGCAGTGTCATGGACATTAGTGAGATCTGATGTAGCTATCATGGAGTAAGATGAATGCTGTCAGATATCGATCGGAATCATGGAAATTAGTGTTCATGGGTAAACGAGGGTATGATGAGTGAGGTTGAGTTGTAGGCAAGATAGAAGACTGACAGCCTCGTGTCATTGATAATGCTAATCTGGTAGTTAATTGTATTTTTGCCATGCATCTACCTGTTAATCTTGTCTAGCTTCTTCCAGCTTAAATGGTTTTTGGATACTTAAAATTAAAAAATGAAAGAAAATCCAATGCCTAATATAAAAGCATTAGGCACAAGACATACCCAGTTCAACATTTTTAAACGGACTGCCACTTGCAAATATAATGTTGTCACCGACGATAGAATATGCTTCCTCAGGAGTGCATTCAGCTAGAAAAATTCAAAAAGTCAAAAACAAATTATAGAGGCTCTTCGTACACAATGCTCAAATCTTTTCTCTGCTTCGTGAAGAAGATACCGTTGGTAGTTGGATTTGACATTGGGAAAATAGCCGGCCTCGTAGAAGTTGAATCTTTGAGGGCTTCCAACACCTGAAGACAGAAAAGTATTTCCAATCACTTATAAATATTGTTAAAGGAAAGTCTTTTTGGATGATCCTCACGTCATCAAGCTTGCTTTGTTCTCATCAAGAGCATAAAACATATGGGAAAAGTTAAACAAATAGAAGAGTACTTACAGCTGGTATTATTTATGTGGACTAAAGCCAAGGAAAAACAGGACAAGCCTTTATTACAAAGGCAAAGCTAGTTTCGCATTGATTGAATGTAGGAAAGCAGACGAAAAAGAACCATATAGCTAACCAATTACCATACAATTGTATAGGCATTGGTTAACATAGAAGCACATGAATACAAGTAAAAGAAGATGGACATGAACCACATCAATCTCAGAAAGTTGAGAATTCTTTTGAAGTTTCAGACTGCAATACTAACTTATAGATTGCAGCAATTCTAACCAAAACACAACCCTTGACCATTTATGAGTAAATTGCAGTGCTATGTTAACTTGAATTACAAAGCAGTACCATCTTTATTGAAGTTGTCCATTGATATGGAGGAAAATATGGTTTATGACAGGAGAGAAAAATTTATCGGCCACTTCCAACTTAATATCTAAGTCAGCACTCAACTTCAGTTTCTCATACAGAGGAAAAACTCTCTATATTGATTATGCAACAAAGGCATACCTCTTTAGAGAACAGGCCCCCAACAGCAGATAAACCAAGAAGTACATCTGGCTTAACTTGACGGACCTGTTAGTAATAAAATGAAGCTCATGACCAAAATCACATGCCAATAAAGGAAACCTGAAGATGTAATTTCACAATTAAAAAATGTTAACGCTTAGATCACATAGCAAAGTAGATTTGACTCGAATCCTGGACCCGATATTAAATTATGCTGTCATATGAACAGGTAAAGTGGGTGTTAACAAATGCTTGCAAGTTCGCTGATCTTCTTTTTTTAAGCGCCTAGCTGTGATATCCTACAACAAACAATTTTGAAAGATGTGCAGCTTAAATTCCCAAACAAATTAACAGAAAACTCAGAAGGAAAGGGAGAAAAGGGGAAGGGGAAGAGAGAGAGGGAGAGAGAGAAAGCTTTGGAATTCAAATTGCAGGCTGAACACAGATGGTGGTTTATTCATATTAACAGCAGTCAGAGGTCCATAAAACGCACACACACACACACACACAAAAGAACTACATTGAGTTACTAAAATTTGGAAATTTTAATATGAATAAACTATAGCATGTTGACATGAAGCAAATTAGTGTTTCATTCATGAGCACATGTTACACACAACTTTGCAGAAAAGAAGTCTTACAAGTATAGGTCATTAATAATTGGTTGTCATGATCTTCCTGGCATGTATTCAAGGGCTAAAATAAACTGCAGCAGTTATTTATTTTTATCATAAACATCCCATGACTCCCCAAAGTATAGGGGAATAAAGTAACCATGAGACAACAACCATCTGCATAATTTTCCAACTATTCTAGCCAAACTCACTCGTGAAATCCTTCAAGAAACAGAATGAAGGCCATACAGGCAGTTCTCATCTTAAATATTTTTGCTCTCTCAGATTAGTTTCATTGAGTATTTAATTATCAAACCTAGACACGTGGGATGTTTGAGAAACTTAGTTTGCACATTCAAATACATACTTGTGTTAGTAGAATTTGATTTCTTAGATATACTGCAAATAGAAGAAGGCAGTGCATAGCTTAGGGAAGTCCTTGAGTAACAACATGGAAACCAATCGATTGTAAAAGCAGAAAAAATGTAAAGATTTGCAGTATTAAGCATTCACATCTGTGAAAGGTCAAAACATTCACTGACCACTTCTGCAAGACTTGCTCCTTCCTTAAGCCCTTGACGGTCAGCTTCTTTTACCTTCCATGCAAATCGGCGAGCCTCTGGATCAATACTGTCACGTGCCTCAGTTAACAGTCCCTAAACTCACAAAATGGATGTGTAAACTATTTAGTCATATCTTTCAGTGCTTCGAAATAGTAGAAGTCAACATCAACTTCATTTACGAATAGTTCACAACATGATACTGTTCAGTATGAACATGCAACTACTCCAAATAAAGACAGCTGATAACTTGTACAGATCCTGATAAAGAGCAAAACTAATAAGTTGAACCATGCAAATGTTGTTCCGCGCAAATCAATGCTACCTACAAAAATACTACCTTCAAAACCAAAATAAACAGCCAACTGTTCCAACTATCAGGTTGCTAAAAAAGCAGTATAATCAATGAAACAATTCTTTGTATTTAGTAAAAAAAGTCGCATGAGAGCAGTCAACATGATAGAAGGGCTACAAAAGTTGTAGTAGAATGCCAATTATTCACAGTCTGAGTAGTATTAGTGGTTCTTTGCATTGACTCCATCCAAAATAAAACCGCAATCTCAGACGGGAATTCTTAACTTCTGATGTAGAAAATGAGAACATTATACCTCAGACCAAGTCCCACCCGATTCTAGACCATGACCAGCTGGGATTTGTCCAAATTTGCGGTGAATCATCAAGTAAAAGCCAAGACAGGTTAATGCAGTAAATATGACACATTCTTTTTTAAAATGACTTTGGATTTAATAATACTTTGATTTTCCAATACAGAATCCAAAAGCTTTAGATAATACCCTTTACCTAAGTAGTAGTACAGAAACTGACGCGTGATTTTTCATAAAAGATAAGGTATAAGTAGGATAATCCATTGAACTTATAGATGATGTAATTAACCTTTTAATCACTTTTGGACACTAAGAACATGTTCTATATAATCTGTAATTCAAAACAGATTTTTCAAGCAGCCTCTCCAGCAAAACTGAGAGCTGGGTAAATTAAATTAGTTACTTCATTAGAATAGAACATTGTAATAGAAAGCAATCTCCCCACAATAAGAAAGTGTATTGTAACTTAAAATCAGAAGGATTGATCAAACAATAGCAGACACTGAGAAGAACAGAGCATTGAATGAGATTACTCACATTGGCGTCAACCACCCAAAATTGACTCCTAGCACTTTCAAAAGCAACTTCAGTGTTTCCTAACATTCTTGCCATGGTCTTCCTAGCAGCATTAAGAACTCCTATTCCTGCACTGCATTCATAGAAAACAATTCAGGCGTACTTAACAATGTTTACCCTAGCGTGCTATATTTCCTGGACTAATATCCTCCTAGCTAGGAAAAGTTCTTGGTCTGCATATTTGACTTCATCACACTACATTCCCTAAAATGACAATCCATGCTATAGTTAACCAACTAAATATGCAAGTCCGAAACTGTATATATCCTTGTACAAATGAACAGGGAGAACAATGAATAGCAAAACAGCATATGTGAACTACAATGTTATCAAGGCATGACTCAACCTCCCTCTACCAAGGCATGAAAGAGAAAGAAAAGAAACAAAAAGAAAGGAAGACAAAGAAAAGGAAACTGAAAATTACTAGAAAACCTCACCTTCCAGCACCAGCAACTACAATCTTCATCTTAGGAAAATCAATCATTGGCCTCCCTTGTGCTCTTACAGCCCCTAAAAGACCAGCAATTGCAACTCCAGCTGTACCCTGTAAGTGATTGAGATTTTTCACGTCCATGCAATTTACTTTGATGTTCAATGCACCTTAGACAACTTTTGATGTGCAACTGATCTCATTCACTAGCATTAGGCCAAATCCCAAATCATATACTATTTCCAACGTCAGCTATGTTTTAGCCAATCAAGTATACCCAGTAATCAAAAACTTTTGCTAAAGGAAGTGATAGAAGTCAGTTAATAGAGTACTTGGATCAAGCAACTTCACAAATTTAGATTTCTGATACTCTAAAGAAATCTGGAAACTCAAGTCTATGATAGGTTCACAGTTGAAAAATCAATCAACAAACCCAACTCAAAGGGCATTCTATCTCAGAGAGACTTCCACTTGGCATCTGGTATGTAAATTTACCCTTTCATCACCTACACATTTCCCCTTTCCCAGACCACCATTATTCATTTCTAATGTCCAACTTCTCCTTGGCTCATGTTTCTCCTTTCAGAAAGCTGGTAATGAATTAAGGGGAGCTTCATCTTTTCCTTTTTTTTTCCTTCTCAACAAATAATGCCTGCAATATATCTCAAGGTCCTGAATTGTGTTGTTCTACCATGTAAATCATATTTTCTTCTGCAGTACAATGCTATTATCCTTTGTACAAACATACATTTTTAGTTAGTATGCCATGTCATATTAGTCAGAGAAATTTTACCTGAACATCATCATTGAACATTCTGTAATCGTTCCTGTAACGCTGCAACAGCTTAAAGGCCCACTTGCTTTGAAAATCTTCAAACTGCAACAATGCAAAATGCTTTCAACATTTTGTTAAGAGCAAGGGAAAATGATGACAATGGCAACAAAAATCTTGACATCCTCATTTCTTGTAAGAGCTCAACATGAAGATCCTCAACATTTGGTTAAATCAATATAACTACAACAAACTTGATGAAATACCTGCACAATGACGTGGGGCCAACGAGTGAAGACAGCATTCATGAATTCATCTATGACTGCAAGGTATTCATCTCCTTCAAGGCGATGCTGCTGTATTCCCAAGTCTATAGACATGAAATGTAACATATATTGACCAAAAAGTCACCAAAAAAAAAGGGCAAATAGGTGAACCCCTAGCTCCACATTACTGGATTCAAGACATGAAATGACTTAGAGGAAATTACAAGATTTGAAGAAAGAACTTGTAGGATACAGTTATGAAAGATGGACTTTCAACCATGATTAAGATTATAATAAATATACTCTTCTACAGAAAGCAGACATCAATAACTTAATCTGAACATCCACATTAGAGCAGCCTTACTAGCAGCACAAAAATTAAGCAATCAAAATGGCATCATGAAAACAGGTAGACTGGATTGCACAGTGCAGTTTGAGCAAGAAAACCATGCTAAGCAATAAGGGAAAGAGAAAAATGTAAGAAGCATGGCAAGTTAGCTAATTGGTTACTTTGTAAGTATCATAGAGATCTCAATTTGGCCGTTGCTATATCAAAAACTGCATTTTGACAGTTTTATGTCCCCATTGTGTACCCATTTAGTCCTTAATCTCTAATTAACAATAAAAAAGCAACTTCTAATAATTGTGGAAGCTCACAAATTACTATACTGATGGCTATATAACAACAAAAACCAAGGATAAAACCTATTTATATCAAGAGCTGAGGTACGATTTATGATCCACTGACACAGTTAAAACAATGCATGTATTATTGTAAGCATGCAAAACCATATAGAATTCTTTTATAAGAAAAGAACCTTGTTGGATGCTCCAATCTAGACTCAGCATTTAAAGAAACTCAGAAACTCTAAGGATTATCAATGGAGCAATGTAAAAAGTTCATGCTCAAAACACATATAACTGAAGTCTTTAGAAATTTGTATTGTATCCAGTAAAGCTCTATAGACTAACACAAATATGGCTTAAGCTTCATGGATCACCACCTTTTAACGATAGGAAAGCTACTCTTAATCTTTTCTAGAGATAATGACAAAATCACTAATCCAAGTTCCTTTTGGTTCCAATGTTCCAAGAGTCACACAAAGTGAAAAGGGTCACAAGCAATAAAATAATGGACAGTAGCTTAATCCAAATGTAGGAGAAGAACAAACTTACACAAAGGATCATGAAGAAGCTTCTCATTGTTAGTTCCTACATCAATCATAACTGGAAGCACCTATAGGGGGTCAAATAGAAGCACATGTAAGTATTGGTCAACTTGCGAATATATAACATGAACTTCAGTTTACAGCATAAACTAGAGCAAAAGTTGAAAATTTCAGGAAACAACACAAGATGGTCAACGAACTCTCTCCTAAAGGCATTTGATGGCGTGTGAAAGGCAACTCCAGCAAAAGTGCAGACAATGAATTTGAGAAGACCAAGGATAAGATTGAAGAAAGTCAGCATAAAACTGATACAGAAGTCTTAAAGTCACTACTCTCTTGATTTAATTCTAGACATTCAGCAGTTATAATCTCATTGCTAATGTCATATTTCACCTTTTTTGCTACAGCAAAATTAGAGCTGCACTAAATTTTGTTTCTTTTATACTATTACCTTTAAATGAGTCTTGAAAAGATGTTAGAATACTTTATGTGGGGCACATGTAAAAATTTTTTAATCTACAATATAGTGAGCGCATAACAATCCTGTTATGTGGGTAGGCACATCTGCGTCACTCCAACTACACCAAAACGAGTCCGAAGTTTCATTCCGCCAATACATGAAATGAGACCTCAAGGCAACCATTTCCTCAAATCAAAATGACTAGTTATCATTGTGCATGAGGGCAAGCTGGAATAACTCAAAAGCAACATTGTGGCATTTTAATAAAAGGTAGGAGTTCCTATAAGTGAGTTTAATATCCAAAAGAGGGAGTGGCATAAACTTTAGAATAGTCAAGACAAAAAAAAAATTGAGCTTTTATATGAGTAGGCTATACAGCAGGTGAATACCCTCTTGTTTGCTCGTACGATTTCAGCATTAAGATTTGAAGTTCCTGTTCAAGTAATGCAAAACCTTCTTTAACATTATGAGAGAATTTTAAAAAACTAAACTGTTTACTCTATTGCTCGTCATGACACTTTTTCCATTTGTTATGTCAATGAGTCCTAGTCATGAAATCTTAAAAGCTTATCCAACAACAGAATGAAGAAATAGCAGCAGCATCATGTCCCAATTCATTTGATAATCCACAAATCCAATGCAGTCATCAAATACAGCTGGATACATAAGAGTAAGAAAATACTCTCTGAGGGTTTATTCCAGCAGCAGCAACATAAAGATCCAGCTTCCCTATTGCAATTGCAATTCCCTGAACTCCAAGATCTCCAAGACCTAAAATCCTGCTTCCATCAGTGACAACAATCATATCAACCTGCAGCAAAAGATCACACATCAGTACATTTTAACTTTTACTTAAAATAAATCACAAACAAGATTTTACTGAAAACTACATGAGCAAAGTTTCACAAAATACTACTGAAGCTTCATAATTACTGAATTTGGTCCACTAATTTCAAGGTTTACAAAATATTGGTAATGGCAATTCAACAAAATAAATTCATGCCAGAATATAAAAACTTCCCAATGGATTAGATATCCAGAAGTGCTACAAACCTGGTCAGAAGGCCAATTATATACCATTGACATCATTTCTCCACGATCTTCTGAACTGAAGTACATTCCTCTTGGTCGTCTAAATAATCCACTATACTTCTGGCACACCAGACCTACAGTAGGGGTGTAAACTACAGGTGCATATTCCTCAATGTTGTCAATTAAAACCTGTCAACATCATTTAAAATCTCTGGTTCAACATGTGCAGCATTGAAATGAGATACGAATATGAATCCAAATTGCCTCTGGAAAATTCAAATGTCAACAATCAGCAAAATGCCTTGGCACAACAGAAAATGGAAAATTATAGTAGAGAAATTGCATAATTCCAAGTGAAGAAGGTTTGTGAAAGCTCCAATCATATATGTCCAGCACAAAACCAAGAAAGAGCTAGTCATCAGCCAAAACTAAGTTGTCACTATGACACAGCTGTTACAATTGCAATTAAAATAGATGCTGTTGGAGTTGAATTGTTGATTCAAGCTATTGCACGTGGCAAAGATTTCACACTTGATTAGATGAGCAAACAGGTCCTAATAAAAAAAGATATGCTCAAAGAAAAGAAAACAAGAAAAAAAGGAAATTCCAGAGTGTACAACTGCTCTGGTTTTCCTTTATTACCAATATTTGCCATCTCTATATCCTCATACGTTTTGAATTTATTGAAATACCTAGATTTAAAGTATATCTTGGATAAAATTCAACTCTAACAGATCAAACCAACATGTCGAGTCCAGAGTTAGTAACCTCGCATCTTATTTGAAAAAATTCAAGCAAGATAAATAGAAAGCAGTACTATAAGCACCAACCTTGTAATACATAGTCTCATTTCTGTCATGCAAGCGGTTGAGAATGCGCCACTTGGCCAAAGCATTTGGATCAAATGGTCCATCTCTAGCATTGACTTGAAGTCTTTTGAGGTCAGCCACTGTTGTCCAAGAAGAAATCAGAAATAATACAAGCCTAGATAATTATTTATTATAAGGCAACATTAAAAAAATTAAGCATCTTTATCTCAATTTTAAAACCTAAAACAAGATAAAGCTCTATTAAGTTAGAGAAGCAACTAAAAATCTAGGAGAGACTACCATAAAAAACAACACTTTTCACTTTTCAGCGACACAATAGAAGTTTCAGAATCTACTGGATATCCGAGAATGTTAAAATGCAAAGGGGTAACAACTTATAATACAGAACTTGTCTGATTTTGAAAGGTCAAGTGACTTTACGTGGCATAAAAAATGCTGGTAGCCTAAAAGGAAGTTAAATTCTCACTAGGATGGCTAAAGCATATTGAGACTAAATAACAAAATTTAATAACAAATATTAAAAGAACCATAGCCCTCTGTTTTGTAATATCTGATCCTAAACTACCTAAGTTGAAAACACCGACTTTCTTCTTGCCTGAAACTTAAAGTTCAAGAACATCTCAATCTTAACAACTGAGTAATTAATCTGATTTACTTAGTTCCCACGAATTTTCTACACAAAACTAATCAATTACTTCCTGTTGGGATGGAAATCCTGTATTATCCATTTGCATATGAAATATCACTCGATTAAGACTTACTGAAGCGCTGAATTTGCTGTTCAGAAGACATAACAGTTGGAGGCAAAAGCCCACGAAGGTTAAGGCGATCACGTTCTGTCATTGAGAATGCTGTTCCCTAGCATTTGAAACACGACTATGTAAGAAGCTAAAACTATGCACTCTTTACTCACTTCAGAATTCAAAGAGCATAAACTCCCAGATCTAAAGCAAGGAATTAATTCTTCATACACCTTGAGAAAATCAAACCTTGGACCACGAAGAGCCACATCTTGTATTCAACAACATGCAACTATTGAAGACTTGAACCATGTACAAGTGTCAAGAGACATTCTATGTTAAATAAGAGTCTGTAGAGGATCATAATAGAAATGAGAAATGTGCATCATATCTCTACTCCATATGAAATTGGAGCACTAGTATGTCTTCTAATGTGTTAAAACCAACAACTGAACAACTGGTTTGAGTTCCCTTCCCATTTTTCAAGCAACTTTCTTCCTACTCCGAGTCACTTCTCATGGTTCAAGAGTTTCCGATGCAATTATAAACATTAATAAAGGCTTTCCAAACCCAAAGATTTGTCAAAATTTACTTGCCAACAAATCTCATTTGCCCAAGATTACCACATTTTAAGATAAATATTATACTTCCACAAGGACAACTCAATTAAGAATTATAACTCAAGAGTTCAGTTAGCATTCAGCAATTCATGCTATTATGTAAACTTTAGATAACCATTTGACAGATGTAACTCATCGTAAAAGCTCCTTTTCCCTACTTTCGAAAGGACAATCCAAAACTAAGACTTTGCTCGGAATTTTGAGTAAGCATCTAGCCAAGTATAAAAACTTCAAATAAGCCAATGGCAGTATACTCCAATATACCCCAAAGAGGGGAAAAAAGATGGCCAAGCTAGAGTTGAGTCATGCACAATTGAGTTATGGAGATTCTTTCGTGCAAGTGTACAACCACTTCTACTGTTGAAGCATATCCTTACAATCTGCAACTGCTCACAGTCTTCGGCTGCTGCCAGAAGCTCATTCTCAATCCAGCAAATCATAAATAATTGAAGCACACGAAGGTCGAAAAATTCAAATGTTTCTCAGCATAGTTAAGCATTTATAAATAAAGCTCTTAGCTTCACAACTAGAATCACTAGTAAATCTGCGAAAATTAAGAAACAAACCAAGAGAAAAAAAAAGCAAAAAAAATAAGATCCTTCGTCTAACCTTGTTGAACCATGGATCGTGAAGAATGTCGAGACTGCGTTTATGAACAAGGGTCGGACGATGCCCTTCCGTCGTGGTAAAAGATCTACACACGTTCTTCGAATTTACCGCGGTAACATTTTGTTGCAAACGCTTCAACAGCGTTGATGATAACCTCAATTTACGCGAAAAGTTCGACATTTTCGATCAGAAAACCAAGCTAAAACTACGTGTGCAAGGTCTTAAACCCTAATTCCGGTCCGTGGAAAGTTGGAAATTTACGACAGAGGTCTAGAAGAAGAAATATGAGCAGAAAACGAGTGTCAGAAAGAAAGTTTGAGCTCTGAAGAGTGGTGTGGCTCTGACGAGCTCGGCTGCCCCGCAGTGGGGTGTTGTACGCTCTGCCTGAATCGTTGGACACTTTACAGGGGATTTGATTTGATTTTTTTTTGTCGTTGAATTGTTAGGGAATGAAGTCAACGGACGCGCATTGTCGTCATTGGTCAGTTGTTAGGAGCGGGTAATTGGGTTAGAAATTAGGAATTCGGGTCAGGAATTGAGGGCATGAAACGATGTCGTTTCATTTAATAGAAATGTAATTGGGGTAGGGCGGCTAATTGCTTAGTGGGATGATTGTATTAAAGGTGGGTCCCACCTGTGTATCAGCAGACAAGAAATAACTGAATTCGTTACTTCCCTCTCTGCTCAATTCCCTCTCTTTTCTCTCTTTCCAATTCTTCTCTCTCCCTCCCAGATATCTTCTTCCTTCGCTAGGAGTCATTCAATTTACATGATTAGAACTCCAGAGCTTAACAATTGGTATCAAGAGCATTAGATCCTTGGAGCAAGATCAAATTCATGGCAGAAGGTACGAGATTCAGAACATTGGAGGAACAAGTCAAGAGGCAGGAAATCAAGCTCCAAGAACTGATGGAATCTCTACTTTCACATCAATCAGAACAGCAACAGCTCAAGAACAATTTAACAATGGAATTGGAAGAAAACAACAAACGGATGGAGAATATGTTGTCAAGAATGGAACAGAACTTCAGCAAGTCTCTGGATCAGAAATTTAATGCACTACTATCCAGGATGACTACTGCGCAGGACAAAGTAGCGGACAGAGGAGAACGAATCACGATGGATCAAGGACCACTTCTTCCTACGCCGCCGCCTCATCAAAGATTGCAACCGGAAGGAGATCAACAGAATTCTTACAGAAGAGATTGGAGTAAGTATCACCTTCCTAATCCTCCTAAGCTAGATTTACAACTGTTTAGTGGAGAAAATCCTAGGGACTGGCTGCGCAAGTGTGAGAAATACTTCATGAATTATCAAATTCTGGAAAATCAGAAGGTTGAAATCATAGAAATGTACTTAGATGGAAGGGCGGACAAGTGGTTTCAAGGTATTAAACTGGAAAGGCCTGAGTTGAATTGGACAGAATTTGGAGATCTGTTGTGCAAACGATTCACAGACAGTATTTGCAAGGATATAGTAGAGGAATTTAATAAGTTGCAACAGAGAGGTAGTGTGAGGGAATACCAGGAGCAGTTCGAAGAATTGAAACCACAAAAGTTAATTAAGAACAAGAATTTAGATGAGCACTACTTCATTTCTAGCTTCATTAGTGGCTTGAAGGAGGAGATCAGACCTATGATTAGGATGCTGAGACCTGCTACCTTGACTGAAGCTTTCGAGCTGTCTCAATGGCAGGAGTACTCACTCCAGGTGCAGAATAAAAACTCTAAACAGTCAGGAGAGAGTAGGTTTGGATTTTCAAGGAATAATACATCAGTGGTAGATAGCAGTACTTATAAGGTCCCTGTCAGTAATGCTCCTAAGGGCCCTAGGTACAGTAACCAGGTGCAGGAAGATACTAAGGACGTAAAGAGGATTTCAACACAGGAGTTACAGTATAGAAGAAGTAAGGGACTGTGCTTCAAATGTGGGGAGAAATATGGTGTAGGACACCAGTGTAAGCGAGGGTATGTAAACTGCATGATACTGGAGGATGAAGAGGATGCAGTGTTTGAAGATGCTGTAGGTGAGCAGGATGAACAGACAGGGAATCCAGGACAAACTATGGAGATGTCCCTACATGCATTGTCTGAATCCCTGAGAAGGAAAACAATCACACTGACAGGCAACCTGGATGGGGAGAAAGTTTTTATTTTGGTAGATACGGGTAGTTCAGACAGTTATATCAACAGTGAAATGGTAATAGGGATGGATATTGCTTACAGAATGGTTAAACAGCCATTTTCTGTCACAATGGGGAATGGAACTACTGTGACTAGCAATGCTATCTGTCCTAACGTGCACTGGAAAATTAACCAACATGGGTTCAGATTTGATTTGAAGGTAATGGAATTAGAAGGATGGGACATCATTTTGGGGGTGGATTGGATGACACACTTTAGTCCTATCACGTTTGACTTCCAACAACTTAGGATATCCTTACACAGTGAAGGGAACGAAATCCACTTACATGGACAAGCAGAAGATTGTGATATGGATTTAATCAGGGGGAAGGATCTGAGAACCTTCATAGAGTATAAAAGACAGATGTGCTTGGCTTTGAACTGTAAGAAGGAGATAGAAGAAGAGACAGCAGTTATTCCCCAGGAAGTCAGGAAGGTGCTTCAGGATTATGAGGATGTGTTCCAGACTCCACAATCCTTGCCCCCTCACAGAAGTGTGGACCATGAGATTCTCCTCAAGAAGGAGGCACAACCCTTCAAGTTGAAACCCTATAGGTACCCCCACTGTCACAAGGAGGAAATAGAGAAACAGGTGAAAGAAATGCTTCAGAAGGGAATAGTCAAGTACAGCAACAGCCCTTTTGCTTCACCTGTGTTGCTAGTTAAGAAGAAAGAAGGGACTTGGCGTTTCTGTGTGGACTATAGAAAATTGAATGAAATAACCATCAAGGACAGGTTTCCAATTCCCAATGTGGATGAACTACTGGATGAGTTGGTGGGGTCTGTTTACAAAACGAAATTGGATCTCACTGCAGGTTATCATCAGATCAGGGTTAAGCCTCATGACACCTTCAAGACAGCCTTCCAGACTCATTGTGGGCACTTTGAATTCTTGGTTATGCCCTTTGGGCTTACTAATGCACCAGCTACTTTTCAATCATTGATGAATCAGATATTTCAACCTTATCTGCGAAAATTTGTATTGGTTTTTTTTGATGATATTCTGGTATATAGCCCCACCATGGAGGCTCATGTTCAACACTTGAGGGCTGTATTGGAGATTCTAAGGAAACACCAACTTTATGTGAAGAGATCTAAGTGTGCGTTTGCTGAGAAGAGGGTTGACTACTTAGGACATACTATCACAGATCAGGGGGTTAGCATGGATTGCTCAAAAATTAGCAGCATTATGCAGTGGCCTGTGCCTCAGTCAGTTAAGGAGTTAAGGGGTTTTCTGGGCCTTACAGGGTACTATAGGAGGTTTATTCAACACTATGGTATGGTGTGCAAACCACTCAATGAGTTACTGAGAAAGGATAACTTCAAATGGAACAGTCAAGCTCAGGGGGCATTCGAAAAATTGAAACAATTGATGTGCTCAGCCCCAGTCCTGCAGTTACCAGATTTTACAAAACCTTTTGTGGTGGAGACAGATGCGAGTGGGGGAGGAATTGGAGCTGTCTTAATGCAGGAAGGACACCCCATTGCCTTCCTGAGTAAGGCACTTTCAGTCAGAAATTTGGGACTCTCAGTCTACGAAAAAGAGCTCTTAGCTCTGGTAATGGCTGTCACCAAATGGAGACACTATTTGTTGGGCAACCATTTCATTATACGGACTGATCATCAGTCACTGAAATATCTTTTGGATCAGAAGCTTAACACTGCGATCCAGCACAAGTGGATGACTAAACTCTTGGGGTTGGATTATAAGATAGAATATAGGAAGGGAGCTGAAAATTTGGTAGCGGATGCCCTATCCAGGAGGCATGAACCTGCACAACCAACTGAGCTGGGGTCCTGTTTAGCCATCTCATCTGTCAAACCTGGATGGATGCAGGAGTTGCAGAAGAGCTATGAAGGGGACTTGCAATGCCAAGATATCATGAGCCACCTAGTTCTAGACCCCAATGCACATGCTGAGTATAGCCTGATGGATGGAATTCTGAAGTATCAGGGGAAGCTTTATGTAGGGGGAGCCAACAATATTAGGAGCCAACTGATTCAGACCTTGCATGACTCTGCCTTGGGGGGGCACTCAGGCCAGAGGAACTGCTGGCAGAAGCTCAAATCCTTGTTTTATTGGCCTGGAATGAAGCAGGCAGTGATTGCATATGTGCAGAACTGTGATACTTGCCAGAAGAATAAAGCTGAGCATGTTCCTTATCCTGGATTGCTACAACCAATCCCTATTCCTCAACAAGCTTGGCTTCACATCACTATGGATTTTATAGAACGATTGCCCAAGTCACAAGGGTATGACACTGTTCTGGTAGTAATAGACAGATTCACCAAGTTTGGACACTTCATCAGACTTACTCATCCCTTCACAGCTAAGACAGTCGCCCAGGTTTTCCTAGACCAGATCTACAAGCTGCATGGACTGCCAGAGTCTATTATCACTGATAGAGACAAAGTGTTCACCAGTGTGTTATGGAAGGAGCTTTTCAAACTAGTTGGAGTGAGTCTTCATTATTCATCCGCTTATCACCCTCAGACTGACGGCCAGAGTGAAAGGTTAAACCAGTGTGTAGAAAGCTATCTGAGATGCATGACTGGTGAACTACCCTCACAATGGAGTAAGTGGCTGCCACTGGCAGAATGGTGGTACAATTCCACTTTCCATTCTAGCTTGAATACGACTCCTTTTGAAGCTTTGTTTGGCTACAAACCTACACCATTGCCACTAGGGCCATATCTGGACTCAGTGGTACCTACAGTGACTGATATGGTCCAAGAGAGAAGTAGGATTTCAAGCTGCATCAAGGAACATCTTGCGAAAGCTCAACAGCGTATGAAGCACTATGCGGACCAGCACAGGACTGAGAGGAGTTTCTCAGCAGGAGATTGGGTGTTCTTGAAACTACAACCTTATAGGCAGCAAACTGTAGCAGTCAGGAAATGTCTCAAATTGGCTGCCAAGTATTACGGACCATTCCAGGTTGAGGAGAAGGTGGGAGCAGTAGCCTACAAGCTTAAACTACCAGCTGATGCGCGAATTCATCCTGTGTTTCATGTTTCTCTCCTTAAAAGGAAGCTAGGACCACTGACATCCAGCTCCCCTAAGCTACCAGAACTGGACGATTGTGATCAATGTCCACTGAAACCAGAAACTATACTTAAGCGCAGGGTTATCATGCGTGAAGGAAGGACTGTCATCCAATTCTTGATCAAGTGGAATCACTTGAGCTATGATGAAGCTTCGTGGGAAGATAAGTCTTTCATTGACAACCAGTTTCCTGAGTTCCAGACTTGAGGCCAAGTCTGTTCTTGTGAGGGAGGAATTGTTAGGAGCGGGTAATTGGGTTAGAAATTAGGAATTCGGGTCAGGAATTGAGGGCATGAAACGATGTCGTTTCATTTAATAGAAATGTAATTGGGTAGGGCGGCTAATTGCTTAGTGGGATGATTGTATTAAAGGTGGGTCCCACCTGTGTATCAGCAGACAAGAAATAACTGAATTCGTTACTTCCCTCTCTGCTCAATTCCCTCTCTTTTCTCTCTTTCCAATTCTTCTCTCTCCCTCCCAGATATCTTCTTCCTTCGCTAGGAGTCATTCAATTTACATGATTAGAACTCCAGAGCTTAACATCAGTCACTTTGGTTGTTCGAGCCGCGCGACAGCGGACCGCGAGCAGGATCGCGAACTTGATCAACACCGAATATGAATCGGATTGGAGCTCGCCAAGTTGAGATCAAACTCAAACTCGAATTTAAAGGGGCTTAATTCGTTAATTCGCAAATAGATTCAATTATAAATATATATATATTTTTTAATATTAAAATTATATATATATTTTTTAATAATTTATTATTTATTAAGAAAAATTACAATGTTATTCTTTTTTAAAAAATAAAATAATTATTTTTTATTTATTTAAGCTCAAGCTCGAGATTGATAAATTTAAATTGAGAATCGATTCGATTTGACTCGACTCGTTTCTAGCCCTAGATTGAGGTAACTAATTTCGCAATTGATAGGAATATTTTACAAGCACAAGCTAAAAAAAAAGTTTTTACAAGCACAGTCAAATTGCTAAACAAAGATAAACCATTTTTTACTAGATTTTTTTTCAATCTTTTAGTTCTTTTTAGACCACGGATAATTTACGAAAAAAAGGAGCATTTGAAGACTAGTTAGTAAATGCTCTTATTATACCTGTATAATACATGTTAATATGTATAAATAAAAAAAATTTATATTTTATATAATTTAAAATTATGCTGGAATCCAAATATTCATACTTTTTAATTAGCCGTATAAAACACGTAATAAACTTTTGACGTATTATACTTCACGAATTATTCTTCACAAATAATTTTGAAAAAAAAATTAAAAATTTGAATAAGATCAATGACCTATCTTCTAATTTTAATTGTATTTTTAGTTTCACAACTTTCAAATATATTCGTACACAAATTTATATGTCTTATTTTGTGAATACTTCTTTTTGCGCCAAATTTTTAATCGTACTTTTCTAAAAAAAAATTCTTATCATATTTTGTATCATACTTGTCTTGTGCTTTTATTAACAGTGGTTTGCAGTCATAACAAGTGAAGATGACACTTTTTTTTTGGGTTACAAATGCTCATGTGGTTAAATATGGCTTCTTTGTTGAGCTACATCTTTGAAAATTCCAAAAAAGGACACTTTTTTCAACCGTTCTTTCTAAAGGATTTTTGCACGAACACAATTTACTAAGGAAATAAGAACGTAATGAACATACAATTTGTAGATAAATCAACATAAGTGACCTCTATAACAAATCTTCATAAAAAAAAAGTATCCTCTTTCTCTCCAAATAAAGCTCAGTGGATTTCTTTTATTAATTTTGTGTTGATGTACATTCTTATTTGGACACTAAGATTATTTGAGATAATTTTTTTTAAAAAAAATATCGTGGCACTTTTTGAATATAATATATATATAAGATAAAAAAGTGATTAAAAAATACGCTGATGATGATGCAAGTATATAACATTTTGCAAGTAAGCCACCATCCAAACAAAGCCGAATTCGAAGTTTCTGTATATGTTATTTGTTCTCTTGCCGAAACAAGAGTTGAAAGACTCCGAATCTAGGGATAAGCAATGTGCATTACGTCAGCAAACAAACCCAGAAAGAAAAGAAAGGAAAAGAATTACTGTTATAAAACTAATAAACTACTATTGTATGAATGGAGATATTAGAGAAAGAAGTGGAGCAATGGAGAGTGATATTCTTATATTTCAATACAAAAATACCGAAGTTTTCCCAAAGGATGTCAATGTACCTCTATATATAGATACTACAAGATTAAAGGTACATCAATCCTATAAAACACCCACTATTACAAGAATATGAAGAAACTTATAAAACAGTTTCTCCACTACATAAATAGAATTATGAATTGTAACTTCTATACATAATGTAGCCATAAATCATGAATTAATCCTCTTGGGAATACAAAGAGACATCCACACTTTTAGTTGTTTCATAACGATTACTCCTAATCACAAGATTAACAACCTTTGCTAACAAATCCTGACAAAGAATTTTCCCTCGCTTTGGAAATATTCAATGTGCATTCTTCTAGGTCTCATGATAGGCACAGCACCATGAAGTAATGTTTCCAGGCCCAGTTGGGATGCCCACAAACGTTGGGCCTGCCCTTCTGTGGGCCTTTAGATCAATAAATGATAGATGGTGAATGCGTGGTTTGAAAATAAATAAATTATTAATCGTAAAATATTATATTCAATAAACTTAAATGTAATCAAACTAGATGAGGGATTGGACTTTTTTTGTCCTTATATCAAAGTAAAGTCTTGTTTGATAATCTCATTCAACACTCAAAGTTAATTGATTCAGATTTTAATATGTTCAATTGCGTTTGATAGCTAAAAATTAAACATTTGAATTAATTAAGTTATACTGAATTTTTTAGACAAAATTTGTTCTCAAATTATTCACTTGTCCTTAATGTGATGTACAATTAAATGTATCAAATTTAGTATTTGACAATTCAATAATTTAATGGATTTAGATTTCAGATTTCAATTTTATCAAACGCATCCTAAATTAACTTAAGGTTAAGCAAGAAAATTCGGATTTGACCAAAATTTTTTCGTTTTTATTTATCATAAACCGGAGGAATATTTCATTCCTTCCCTACGCTTGATAACTATATGAATTTATTCCGGGCGAATAAGCAAGACAAGGCTTTATGCTTTGCACAAAATGCTTTTATGACTACAATCACAATCTTTTGGCAATTCAAATAAATTGCCAATTTAGGCTTTTTATTGAAAAAAATTCACTTTTCGTCATAAAACAATTTAAAGATCTAACAAGCCTTAAGAAATGGGTCTAAATTGTGAAGTAACTAGCCCTGAGTTCTCTTCAATAGTTGAAAATACTAGGAATTACATTTTCCTTGATCATATCTTTTTCCTCATACAAAAACAGAAAAGAAATTAATGACTAATCTTTTCATTAGTCTAAACCAAAAGAAACTTCTACCATAGTTCATAAAACGTTGTATATATTTCATATCAAATTTTTAGGTTGGTCCTACTCTTTCCATCTTTCGTTGTCTTAGCTTAAGAAAGACAGCCAGAAGATTCTTCCATCTTTACTTTCTAATTAATTCAATCTAACCTTAACTTAATCCAATTTGTCCGCATTGGAGAATGACAGATTACTAACTCAGCTTCCATTTTAGTTTAAGCTGTTTAGTGAGCCAACATTTTATTAGTCTTATCCACGTAAAAAAATTGCATATTTCTAATAATTAGAACTCATTCATATGCAAAAAATAGAAAAAAAAAAATCAGTAAAGTGAAAGTTTTGGATAAATACTAGTATCCTATCATTGCGAAATTCGAAACAAAGAAAAAAGCTCCTTTTTCATTTCTTAAAAAAAAAAAAAACATTTCCATGAAAAGTTTACGGTCTAGAAGCACATTTGATCAAAAGCCTTTTTGGATAATCCAGAATGCAATCGAAACAATGTGGGTAATATTTGAACCTAGCTATTCAAGCTCCATTCATTGAGGGTTTGTTTAGGATTAGTTATTAAATAAGCTTGATTATAATTTGACATTCAATTGCTTGGTAGAAGCAGCTCTACCCTTCTTGAATATCATAAAACGTGGTGATTTTGTCTTAGAAAGATAATTAATCTTTTGATAAATCCAAATCTCAAGTCAATGAAAGCTTGTTCAAGTAAGAGAGCAATACAATGACTCAAATTATCAATACAATAGAATAGACATCCAACCATACATTGCATCTCTTATGCTTGGAAATTATTTTGTTATAAACTATTTTCTTCCGTCTTCCGTGAATCACGGCTGCAACAAGAGAGAAAGTCGACCGAGCCCTAGGTTCCAAACAATTGACTGAATTGAGATCCTCTTGCTACTTTCTTAGTGGCAACTCAGTGCGATTCCTAAAATTATGCTAAGTGTCCAGTTAATTTAAATTATCACATGATATTTAATTTTAATTTAAATTAATTGAACACTTGGCATTCGATGAACGAGCGGCATCGAGTTGTCACTGGTTAAGTGGCACCGAGAATTTGATTTGGGTTCCAATCTGGAATTATCCCTCATAAATTCTACCATAAATAGATAAATCAATTACTACCATGGAAAATGGTAGTGATGGAGCTGATGGTGACTGAAATTAGTATAAGAATAAATGTAACAGCAAGACAATTGATGCATATCATGCAAGCTAGTGCTATACGGCTATACCAAACCACATCTATAAACACCAAATTGGTGCTGTATATAAGTGCTTATTTTAGTTCTTCCTATCACTCTCGTGGAAAGGGCCCTTTGGAATTTGGTATTTTGTGTCCCAACACTTACTGAGGAAGCAGGACATTATGGAAGAGTGAGTGCTTGTGTGTGTGTGTCTGTGTTGCAGTGGAGGTCTGCGGTAGTCTGTGTTGTAGACACAGAAATTAATTGCATAGGAAGTCTTAAATGCATGCTCAAACGCCCTTTGCAAAAAATAAATTAGACTCTTGCGTCCATCTTTTTGAGCATGATATTGTTGGCTAATCGACATGACTTTTTTTTTTTTTAAAAGTAAAACATCATAATTTTATTAAAATTTGCACTGATGGCAAAAGTCATATCATCAAACATTATAAATATCAAAGAACGGATCTGAAGAATACTACAGATCTAAAAAACAGATGATAAAAATTACACTGTGAATCTCCAAAAATTATTTTGAAAATGAGATAAAATAATTAAAACCCCATAAACATCCGTGCATGTTTCCATCTTTTTGTGCATGATATTATTGGCCAATTGGCCATGACTTGTATACTTTATTTTAATGACCAGGACTTACATATCCTCCTAAAAGTAGCTGCAATTGAAACTATTGTATCTGTATCCCAATTATACTGGCAATATTCGGGACACAAAGGGGTAGGAGATAGTCAAAGTTTTGCAGTTCAGTAAACACGTAATGACACCTTATGTTTTCTTGTGTTCATTAACAATTGATCGAGTACAAATTGCAAATTCCCAATCTAATTAATGTGGGCAAATTTATAGCGTATGAGCAGTTATCAATTTGCTCATTCACAAGTTAGGTAACATCTCACCTACTGCTACCGAGGTGCCACCATTCAAACAACACACCAATTTATTTCGTTGGAATGAGTAATGGCCTTCCCGACATTACTTATAGTTATTGGTACGACGATATATAGCTTACCACCAATGGATGGTGTATGGCCCTGGACTTTTTCTTTGTTTGCCTATAAATCCTTCTAATGGTAATGTGATGGTATATGTCTCCCCTTGTTTCAGGGACAAGAACATATATATGATGTTTACTTCCCATAAAACATCAATAATGGTTAGATGCCAAAGATTCATATCTGACAATGTATTGCTATGCTTTAATACAGAAGATTGAACTGTTGATGCTGATTTTACAAACTGGATTATAGGTCATATGCTTCAATTCCCAGTGTTTACATTGGGTTCTTTCCTGTTACAAAAACTCGTCTTGGTAAATGATAAGGATTGTATGTATAGCCTGTGAGGCATTGCTAGGCAGGATGTCGCTTTAAGGAAGAAGAAAAGAAATAAATAGCTCATTAATTTTGGCCCACATGGAGTTGGAGGAGGATGGGAGTTAGACAAAGTTATATTGATCGAAAATGAGGTCCTAATTAGAAGTGTATATCAGGAGGTTTTCGATTGTCCAGTGCTTAACTGAGAGAAATATGCAAGAGCATTGAATGTTGAGGTCGTTTTCTTTTTCTTTTCTCGTAATATTGAAGCATTTTTCTACCATACACTGACCGGAGGAAGTGAGAAGAGAAGACTGACACCAAGTCTCGTGACTAATGTTTGAATGAAGATGCAAATATCCATCCAAATTCCCAGTTCATTTGCTAAACTGTCAATCATATGAGAGAAATATTTGCCATTTTTTTTCTTCTTTTCCTTTCTTCCCAAAATCCCAATCTACTGATAGTTAAGCAAATATTTGGCTCAAGGATGTAAGAACAATCGTTATTTTGCAGAACTATAACATATTTTTAAGAATCTAGCTATTTAACAAGTGTTCATTGAACACTCGTTAAGATGTATTTCAAGTGTTAGATTTTTAAAAAGATAAAATCAATTTTAAAAAATATATATAAATATAAAAAAGGATATTAATTATTAATATATGCATATACATGGCAGATTACGTAGAATTTAAGCACGTTAACAAGCGCCCTCCTATTTTATTGTCCTTGGGGCAGATTTTTCCAAAGCTGGAAATTAATTGGAAGTTGGCAACTGAACTTACAACGGATAGCAATGTGAACATACTGAAAAATATCCACTTTCACTCCGCAACAGCACTCCTTGTTGACCAATTCATAGTTTAGCGTAAGCTAATAAACTGAAGTGTCAAGCAAGCAAAAAGTCCAGAGACATAGATTACGATTAGCATTTAGCAGTCTTTTCTTCCCGTATAAAGTTGTAAACCACCCACGTTGACTCCAAAAATCCCTACTCCTATTCATCCTGCAGGCTGCAGCTGCCGTCATGGAAGCTCATTACCAAGAAGGATCTTGATTAAGACTACTTGATAGCAGCTTGATATTACGATCGTTTTTCCTTCCTTTGACTGAATAAAAAGCAGGAATCCAGTGTGTAATACGTGTTCATTTGTCCATCACGTACGTTGCTGATTTCTAATTATGAACTGACGATGTTTTCAGAGTTGTACTAGAATATGCCTGCCTAAAGAAATAAAATAACATAAAATAGAACGCATTTTTGGCTTGTGTTGTGAAGGTCGATTTCTTGCTCGTATGACTTGCATATTGAAGCAACGTTTGAAAGATTTTCGGGTGGAAGTTTCAGCTCTGAATCATCTGATCACACAGATTTTTACACCTTTATTATATTCTTGTTTATAGTTGAAAAATCAGTTCACCACTCGAAAAGTTTAACCAAACAAGATAATTTTTTCCAGGGAAAAAAAAAGGATGGAAGACCTCAAGTCTGTAATTCCCTAGATTGCCTGCCATCCCTTCATTCCCTCAAGAATAGGGCTCTAAACAAATTGTCAAAAGAAAGCAATACTCCATAGGGTTCCAGCCTTTCAACAAGTCACACATATGCCAAGAAGTAGTAATTTATTTGGTCCAAATCCTTGACAATCTCACATGAGAAAAACCCTTATTTCTTTTGGGGTGATGCGAAGAAAAACCTAGTTGCATGCCCTTAAAATGAATGGATGCCATCAAATTAAGAGGGCAGTTCCAAGTAGAAAAGGTCAAGAAAAGACAGCAATTTGTTCACCAATAACTGCAAACTCATTTTTCTGCAACAAACAGGAAGCCAATATACATAATCATACTGAAAAGTACACGTTTAGCTTGAGTGAGAAAATGAAAGGATAGAAAACCTCCAAGTACCCACATCCTGAAAACCTCAAAGTTGTCGTCACATCTCACAGTGTTAAGATAATTGTGTCGCCCCTTTTGATGACTATCGCCTAGGCTGCTTTTCGATGCTTCTATTTGTCTGTATATCTTGTATTCTAAAATCTATTAATGTTTCTTGTTTCTATCCATTTCCCGTTTAAAACGAGTAATGTTAATTAAAGAAAACGTAATGCAAAGTTGCAAAATATGCAATACGCAGCTTTCTGGGACATGCCAACCACGCAAATCTGCAATGCTTCTAGGATAAAGCTGTGAATGATGAAAGTAACCTTTTTCCAGCAATGAATTTATATATATACAGGTTTTTGACTTTTTTTTAAAAAAAAAAGAAGAAGATAGAGCTTATGCCATTTATATATGGAACATAGCTATGAGATGAATATCAATAACCTAGAACATAAATGAGACCAAACAAAAGAAATAAAAACCAAATTCACAACAATCGAGTATGAGTCAAGTGCACAACTTTTAATCTTGAATCTAGTTTATGCATTGAAACATGTTTTCGAGATTGATAATTAATGTCTGGAGGGTTATAAGCTCGATGGTATCGGGATGTTCATCTGCTAGTTTTGTTAATCTTTGTCATTAGGAATGTTCACATCAAATTATTAGACATTAATTAAGAAAAATTACGGCCAAGTACCACTTCATGAGGCGAATTTACTTTAGGATCTTTTAAGTGATGCAACGGTATTATCAAATTTATTAACCGAAGAGATGGCATAGCACAGTAAACCGATTGGTTTTGAAGGTAAATACAGGCTTGACTCTAGCTTCAATTACCACTAGGAAACTTGAAAATTTTTTAATAAATACTCCCTCCGTCCCATTTTATATGTCATGATCAATCTTGTAAGTATATAATTTAAGAAAAGTATAATTTGACTAAAATAGAGCATGCCTTTTTATTGTTGTCCCTTAAATAAACTTCAACATTTTGTCAATTAATTGTGCCAAAATAAGAATGTGCTTCGATTTGAACATGCTCCAATTATGTATTTAAAAGAATATAACAAAAAAAAAAGTGCATACCATAAGCACAAACAAATTTTAGTTTATTACATTTGACACCCAAAATCTTCCACCCAATTAGATTTTGTCTCCCTCAGTCAAATTAATACGCACTTTGCTCCAACAAAAGATTTTAAAAAAGATAGAGATATATAAAAGACTTTTTTTTTGTGTGTTTTGGACATAGATAAAGGTTAATTATACTCTCTTCAAAACCTCGAAAATTCTTTATATAAATATTGAAAGAGTGATACTCGTGTAAGTCATCAAAAAATTAGACCACATACTTATAACCAACCAAGCACCCAATTGCTACAATTGGTTTACTGTCTGTGAATAATGTATTTATGACCAAACAGTGACTAATCTGTGGTGTTAAGTTCTTGATGACATAATTCGAAGTGAACATAGGAACATGCAAGGTAATTTCTTTTAGTGGGTCGTAAGATTTCAATGCCTAAAAATTGTGGTCCAGTTTAGAGTTAATTAACTTTTAGGATTGCAAGAATAACAATTGTGGGGACACATTGACTAATTCTTTCGCAATTTCTAACATTTATTTGATTGCTCTGTCCACTAAATTTGAATAGCTCATCGTGAAAGAATAGACTTAACAATTAAAATTGACCCTGACTACCCAACAAAATACGAAAGCCAAAATCTGATTTCTATCATCTCATGTCAGTTGCACTTAAAAAAGTCCTCTTGTTTAATTATGATCACTAACAGCCAATTAGTAGAAAATTCTGAACCTGTTGATGAAAATGATTCATCAATATGAAATATTAATCACGCTTTTAGGCAAAATAGAAGAAGAAGTGATCGCTTTTGAATATGTCGTGTAAGAATATCACACTCTTTTCTTTTTTGGGCAGGTCCTTGATCTAAGAAAATTAAAGTGGTTTTTATCTTTGTCCTGAATAGAAATGAAAATTCCTTTGGAAGTCATTATTATGTTTCATTAATTTTTTTTTCCTAAACCAGAGAAAAGTCAAATAATAAATCACGGGAAACTCAAGAGTCTAGAAAAGTTAGAAAGGGAAAAACCAAAAATTTGGGAAAGCTTGAAATTCAATGTATGATAAGTAAGGCTGGTTTGTACAAATCCATTTCCAAAAGTACTGGAGTACACAAACATCCATCTTTGACTTGGCTATTGAATTATTCTCTAAAAGCTAGTCTCACACATGCCAGGTAAACTAAGCTGCTGCTGATGAAAGGAACGAGTCCTGTATAGAATGCAGTTACAAAGTTCAACTCATGCTTACATAAAATTCTTTGGCTTAGAAATTTTTGTCATGATTAAGTTTCGGGGAAAGATAGGAAAGTTGAAAAGAAAAATGTTGTAAAAACAATTTGTTTGGATAGTGTATTATTTGGAATAATTACTGTAACACTTTTTGTGATATGATATATGTGAGATAAAAAGGTGATTGAGAATATAAAAAGGTAGTATATGTGTTTGTGATGCAAGCGAAATATTATTTGGAATAATTTGGTATCCAAACACGGACGGGTATTTATGAAGTAACTGTGCATTTGAATTTATGATTTCATCCGATGCGCTTAAAAGAAAATAATTCCATCCAATTCATGAGGAAAAGTATGTACTTTTTCCTTCATTTTGCTTTAACTATACTTATTCTGGATTAATCGTCAATGATCTTGAGCTCAATCATTGTGCTTGGATCAATCTCTCGGAGATGCCAAATATGTAAGCTCGTCAAATTTGCCTAGTAAGGTGGACAAATATCAAGGAGTGTCTGGATAAGTAAAAGGTAAAAATTGATTTGTTTCATTTGGATGTAAAAGTTCTTTGTTTGTTCCATACGATTTATCTCCATTTAAATCTAAATTTTGTCAAGGATTTTCAATAGGCACTAATTAAACAAACCCTTTTTCTATTTGACATTATTCCATAGGCTCGAATCATTATTTGTATTGGTTGTAAACAATGTTTAGATACTTGGTTAGGGTACAAATATGCAAAATAGATATGTTTAGATACTAATTAAGTAATAGTGAAAGAATTGGTTTTGATTTCCGCCATGTCATCTTGTAATAGATATGTTTAGATACTAATTAAGCAATCATCTTGTAATTGCTCCTGTAAGTGAAACTTTCAGTGCCTCTTATGCATTTTATACTATTTTTTTTTCGAAAAAAAACACATCTACCAGAGTAATAAGACAATATCAATTTAAAAGAGTAAATGACAAAAATATTCACTAAATTATTTAAAATTTCATATTTTGATTATTAACCTTTTTGTTTCATCAAAATAGTCATTTAATTCATAACAAAATATATTTTTGATCACTCAACTAATAAAACTTTCACTTTCAGTCACTCAACTAATGAAAACATACAGGCTGCGTTTGGATTGAGTGTTTTTGCACCTATTTTTGAAAAACTGTTTTTCACATTCCAAATGCTACAGTAATGTGTATTTCAAAAACAACTTCAAAAACACCCATATCCAAACAATATATCAAAAACAACTCCAAATATATTTCAATTATGTATATTTAATTTGTATATTTTAATAAGTATATTTCAATTTGTATATTTTAATTATGTATATTTCAATTATATTTTAATATATTTTAATATGTATATTTCAATTATGTATATTATATATATTATATTAATATAAATATATTTATTTCAATTATGTATAATATTATATATATTATATCAATTGAAATAAATATTATATATTTATATAAATACATTTATTTATACATAAATTTATAAATATATTTATTCAATTTTGTTTTATACATATATATTAATATGTATATTATACATAAATTATATTAATAATAATGTATATTATACATATTATACATTTCTAATATTATATATTTATACATACATATTATAAATATTTTATTTTATTTATAATATATTTATAATATATTTATAATATATTTACATAAATATTATATATTATATAAATTATATATAATATAATGTATAATATATTATACATTTATACATAATATATAAATATTTATGTTTATTTATAATATACATTTATATTATGTATAATATATAATATAATACATTTATACATTTATATTAATATACATAATATTAATTTTACATTTATACATAATATTAATACATGTATACATTTATATTAATTATGTTAATACATTTCTACATAATATTAATATATATTTATAATTTATTAATTTATACATTTATATAATATTCATTTATAATTTATACATTTTTAATAATATACACTTATACATTTAAATATACATTTATATTATGTATTATATATATTAATACATTTATACATTTATATTAATATACATAATATTAATTTTACATTTATACATAATATTAATATTTCAATTACATTTATATTAATTATATTAATACATTTCTACATAATATTAATATATATTTATAATTTATTAATTTATACATTTATATAATATTCATTTATAATTTATACATTTTTAATAATATACACTTATACATTTAAATATACATTTATATTATGTATTATATATATTAATACATTTATACATTTATATTAATATACATAATATTAATTTTACATTTATACATAATATCAATACATATATACATTTATATTAATTATATAAATACATTTCTACATAATATTAATATATATTTATAATATATTAATTTATACATTTATAATATTCATTTATAATTTATAAATTTATAATAATATACACTTATAATTTATAATATATTTATAACATTCATTTATACATTTATAATAATATACAGTTATACATTTATAAATATATTTATATTATGTATTATATATAATATAATACATTTATATATTTTTATATGAATATATAAATATATTTATTTATAAATATCTATAAATGTATTATAAATGCATAAATGCATAAATGCATATTTATATAAAAATATAAATTTATAATTTATAATTTATACATTTATATAATATTCATTTATAATTTATTCATTTATAATAATATACATCTATACATTTGTAAATATAAATGGATTATAAATGCATAAATGTATATTTATATAAAAATATAAAAATTATAATATTCTAAAAATACTCAAAAATATGTTTCCAAAATACCTCTAAAAATAATTCAAAAAAATCTACAGTAAAAGTTTTTCATATAGTTTTTGAAAAACAACCCCAAAAACAACTAATCCAAACGGACTTGTTTTTCAGATTCAAAATGCTACAGTTGTGTTTTTGAAAAACAAACCCAAAAACAGCTAATCCAAACGGAGCCACAGTTTTTCATTACAAAATGCATGTACTAATTAGTTTAATGACAATTTTGGCTAAAAAAATATTTAGTGACTTAAAAAGGAATAGTAAATAATTTAGTGACAAATTTTGACATTTGCACTTTTTTTTTTTAAATTGCCAAGTTTTCAAGCGCTCCTCTCCTTGTTGCTAAACATCTCAATTAGTAACATCTTCTCTTCGTTGCCTAAGCCTCGACTGAGTATACCCAAGTATATTAATTGGTTTAAATTTTAATGATTAATATAAGGCTACAACCACAACATAGGAGATAGTTGCAACTTTTTATTTTTCTTTTCTTTTTCCCCTTACATTGGCCATTGTTGTGATATCCAATGTGTGTTGTTCTACAGACAGATTTTTTTTTTTTTTTTGGGGCGGGGGGGGGGGCATATGCCTACAAACAGCTAACGTACGCCAAGTCCTCCAACTACAGAAAATCTTTTTGGCCCAAAAAAAAAAAAAAAGGAAGTGTCTTTGTCTAAATTAGGTAAAGAAGCAATCATAATCGAGGAAATAAATAAATAAATACATATATATGACAGGTACAATAAAAAAGCTACATGTTAATTTGTTGAAAACATATCGCAACTACAAAATCTGAAATAATGCAATGAAAGTCTAATCCGGGATTTGCAGGTTTTGAATTCAGATATTCGTGTTTTTAATCATTTTTATTTTATCACTCAACTCGATCCTTCTCTCTGTTGCGATGCTTATGTCGCAAAACACTTGTATAATACTATAGCCAGAATTAGGGAACAAATCCTCCATAGGGTTGCTGGCCGTTAGGAGTAGGCGCTATTGGAATTTAAACTTGATCGACAGACAAACAAAAGCCATAAAGTAAAAAGTAGAGTATAATCTCTCAAAAGTTTGACCAGTGCTAAACAATATGAAACAAATCATTCATGTTACATTACCCACACGATTACTTTGCCCGCTTGCACCAGCAAACCACCCAAACCAAGCAACGATTAAGCCGTGGGGAACATGACCACTTAGACAAGCAAAAAACCCAAAATTGCTTCACTTAATTATAGATCATTGTCAATGTCGTCATTTTCACACAAGCATGCATGAATTTCTTGAACATTCGAATTATTTCTTCAATTAGACATGTTAAAATCTCATCGAGTAATATGTAGTATCTTCACAGGATCGTCAAGAAATTGCATGTTTATCTGAGCTTTTCTCATGCAAAAAGATATCTTAAAATGCCATAGGATAATTATATAAATTTTTTTTAAAAAAAAATCCATGAATGTCGCGAAATACATTTTAAATGCTTGTGATGCAATTGGGTATTTTAAAATCTCATCGAGTAATACGCGACAATTTTCCTTCAAAGCGCGCATGAATTTCACGTATATTTGATTTACGTTAGACAAAAAGTGTCTAAAATTTATCGAGTAATACGCGACAAATTCCCGCGCAAGCATGCATAATTTTTTTTTTTGGCCGTTCTATATACAAGAAGCAAGATATAAATATATATATGTATATATGTATAGAAAGAGAAAAAATTTAAATCTCTCATCACCATCCAAAATTAATGAAAACACCAACAGTTAAAATTTTGAGTAGGTTTAACTACTTCTTAGGAATTTAGTCAATTAATTTCCAACTAAAGACACAGAGAATATTTGCTTCAGCACAAAATCTTCATCCACACACGTTAACCCCGATTATTTTAAATCTCAAGTAAAATGAATTCACCAAAATGCCTCAATAGTCTTTTAAGGTAATAACCAATTGAATCTACCCAAGCTGTCACTTTAGCCCTTTCCGCCCTCGTCAAAAAGCCCGAATTAAATGACTCCTTCCTCCCCCTCTCCCTCAGCTCCTCCTCCTCCTCCTCCTCTCTTCTTAAATCCATTTGTGTGATGCAATTCAACAATCAAAACCCGTGCCAGTCAGTCAGTCAATCAGTCTGAGTCATTCCATTTCCATCTCCATCTCCCTCTCAGTTTCCATGTTGCCATCATCTTCCTCGTCTTTCATTTTTTTTTAGTTTTCCTTCTTCCTTATACCGTTAATTAATCACTAAAATATTCAAAATCAGACACAGAAAAAACAATTCTTCACCAAACCCGAAAACATCCCATTAATTATTTGTAATCAGAAATCGACACAGCCCCTTCGATGAATCCTCCTCTTTGTTACATAAAAAAAAAGACTTACAACCGCTCTCTCCATTGCCCTCCAGCTAGCTACCTCTGCACTCGTCTTTCTCTCCCAAAAGTAACTTGAGCAGCTTTTTCAAGAACTAGAGCAGGGAGGAATCTTGAAGGACCAAAATTCTTACTTAATCCGAGAAATCTTGAAGTGGCCGGCCGGACAAGCTTATGCCCGTCGCGCGGCGACTCAAATGAAGTGCAAAAAGCACGTCACCGACTTAAGCAGTGCTTTCGGCGTCTGCGCTTCTTGTCTCCGGGAGCGCCTCTTTGTTCTCATCGCAGCACAAGAGCGGGCTCAACAGGCGGCAGCCGCTGCCGAAGAAGATCGCCGAAAATCGGAAGCTAACCCGCCTCCCTTAATTTTTCCTCGTTCCGTTTCCCCGTATATTTCTCGCCGGAAATCTGATACGAGTGCGGAGACGTGGATTGATCCTTGCGGTCAGAATCATCATCGTCATGGCTTGTCCGATCATCGGTTTTATAGTACTCCTCAAGTGGGGCCCAATGGGACGTTAGTAGCCGCCGGTTATTGCAGTAAGAAGAAGAGCGGAACCCGGTTTTCTTTGTTTGCGAATCTTTTTAGATCGAAATCCGAGAAAGTGGATACGGATCATGCCTCTTCGGGTTCGGGTCAGGATGCTTGTACTGGGCCTGCAGCGTCTTCTTCGACGTCGTGGTTCTCCGCAATTCTCCCCCGTCGACTGAAAAAACAGAACCGGACGTTCTCGCTTGATGAGTCGACGATCGGAGGACGTCAACGGAGAGTTTGCCGGCATCCTGACCGTGGAATGTCGCCGGCTAGGTACTCCGACGAGGAGGACGAGCATTGTAATAATGGATCGAGCGGATACTCTTCCGAGTCTTCGCAGGCGTGGAAACAGACGCCGAGGAGGGCTCCGGCGTCAGTGGCTCCGGGGAAGCGATGCGGCGGGGGAGGGAGACCAGGGCAGCACAATAGGAATCTTTCGGGGATGACGTTTTGCTTGAGTCCATTGGTTCGGGCCAGCCCGAGCCGGCATTGGAACCAGAAGGGGGGTTTGCCGCCTGAAGTGGTGGTTCCAGGCGACATTAGAGTTGTTCCGGTGAAGCCTCCTCTGACAAACGCGGCGTCGTTTTGCAAAAATAGATCGAGAAAGCTTGCTGATTTTGGGCGGTTTCATCACAACCGCTGATGTATTTGATGGTTGACATTTGACCAGGTCAACGTATATTGATGTGTTGATATATCCAAAGTACGGTTTTGCCCTCGCTGTAATTCTCTGTATACTTACTTAAAATACCTGGAAATTGAGGATATAACTTTTCATTTTGATTTTGTATCTTGTTCATTAATTTGACAGCCCTAAAAAAAAAAAAAAAGGAGAACCTTCGATATTTTTTGACGTTTGACTTGTATGGATTATCTAAATTTTTTTAGCAAAACATATTATATTTTTTGTTCTGATTTTTCAATGGACAAAGGTAAGTGGATGGCGGTGCTTCGGAGGATCATGGTGGTTGATGTGACCGTGGGCCGTCAGATTTTGAAAATTTTTCTTTTTCAGATTTTGAATTTCTGTTTTTCGTGAGTGCGTTTAATCCAAATCCAAATTTTGACTCTTCTGTTTTTCAATTTATTCATTCTCAAGAATTTAGTTTTAGTTTTGTTTTCCTTTTTGACTAGTTTTACCATTCATCCATGCAATGGTTAGCACCCAGCAGCAGCAAATGTGGTAGAGTGATTGCGTTTCTTTGTCCAATTTTTGTGTCCTAAAAAGCAAATGGAATTTGGAGTGTAGCTCTTCCTAGAAAAGCTTTTTTACTTATTTCGTGAACATATTTTTCAATTAGTATCTCTTCTATTTTGTAATATCAAATCATTATAATGTATTTTTTTTTATATAAAAACTTTTAAAAATAGCATTCAGTACGAGATTGCCTGAGACAACATTAATCGAGTAACAGAAAAAAAAAGGGCTTTTGAAAAAAAAAAAAAATTTGCTGAACAGAAAAAATGGGATGAAAAGAAAGCAAAGCTGGTAAAGGGATTAATTGGAAGACATTGGGAGGTGGAACTTGGGACCCTCCAATTTAAGGTGATGGTCACCTATGCACATTCTGATCTGGGCACATTTGATTTGCATATGTTTCTGCCAGTGCAAGAATAGTGCACCCACGCCAGTGTCATGTTCCAAATTTCGGATGAGCCATATTTAGGTTTGAGTGATGAGTATAAATACAGCGTCAGTGTACATTTACTATTTGATTCTGACCAGACAAATGGTGGTGGGCTGAGCATTGAGTGGTGAGTTTTCAACTGCTGAACAGTCCCAAATAGTGATGCTAGTGTATTAAATCTTGCTAGTGCTGTAGGGACCATTACTGCTGATGAACTTATGGTTTGGCCAGACAAGTAGGTAACAAAATAGAGTAGGTAACGAAATCTAGTAGTACTACATTATTTTGATTTTGGGAGAGACTTCCTCAGCTCAAGTGTTGCATTGTTTTGGTACTTCAATCTCAAAAAGGGAACAAGTAGATTATTATTCAACTATGGTAGTAGTATTGTGTTACGACAAGATCATTATATGGTTTTTTGTGTTTTTCCTTTTTCCTTCCTAAATGAATATGATGATGTTTAACGGGACCAAAGTTAAGGAACTCATGTACTAATAATGTATACACGGTTAGTTTTGAATTCGGATGAATGACAATTATACTAAATTTGAATTTGAAATCTAACTTTTACACATGTGTCATGAATCTAACAGTAATAATAGTATATATACACTGTCAGTGCACATAAAACACCCTAACTATCCATTAGGCTCCACAATTTCGTTGTCAAGAGAGTCCCTTGTTAGACCACCAAGACAACTTTTTCTCTAATTAATGGATGGAAGCTCCTATCATTACCAAATTATGACTTGTATTGTATATCTTACTTTTCAGAACCGTGCCACATATAGGCCAATGCTGCTGCGATCAAATTAAGCAATGCCCGAAAGAAAAAGAATGTAACAATAGTTCCATTTTAGCTGCTGCAGAATAATTCGCGTTGGACGATTTCTAACAATTTAACTAATAATAATAATATTTTTCTTTTTTATTAAAAAAAATTAAAAAATTTAAAAAAAAAGAGGAAGCTAAAGATAGTGCTTGTGGGAGAGGGGCAGAGATGGAGTGGATTTTGTCCGGAGAATCTAAATTGGATGGACAAAGAAAGTGATACTACTATTAGGGAAGGGTTTCATTGTATTAGTACCACACACACACACACACAATTAGAGAAGAGGGTTGTGTGGGAGGGAGCATAATAAATAGTAGAATTGTAGGCACTAAACCATTCGAATCCTGGAGACAAAACTTGAAAGAGCATGAAAGTGATATGGCTTTTCCAAGCTGTGCTGTGGACTCTAGTTAATTTTGTCTATTCCAATTGATCGATACACGCGCGGAATCGGAATTGGAATGGCTGCCCTCGGAAAAAAAGTGAAAGGTGGTTTGCAAGGGCCACACCACACCTAAATTAAAACCAAACGGCTGAGTGGAAGATATTGAAAAGAAAGGCCAAAGAGAATTGGACAAGTTTTGATGCAAAAGATATTTCCAGTCCGTCTTTCAGATCGAGTTCCCACATATCCTTTCGCTCTCTCTTTCAAATCACAGTAGTGTAAAAAGAAGGCCAGATTTCACTTTAAAAAGCTTTAATTCAGAATTGGAAGCCTGGACAAGAAGGCTTTGAGCCATTTCGGTTCAAACAGGTTTTCCAAATTAATATTCGGGTTAATACCACTTTGTCCCCCCAAACTTTGGACGATTACCCACTTCAGTCCCTAAACTTCAAAATGGGACACTTAAGTCCCTAAATTTATAAATACATCCCACTTAAGGAAAATTGTTAACAAATCCTGAATGCCGTTGGTGGTCGAAATGTCCCATTTTATAAGGGTTTAGGGATTTAAGTATCACATTTTATAAGTTTAGGGACTTAAGTGTGAGGTATTTATAAGTTTAGGGACTTAAATGTCCCATTTTAAAGTTTAGGGATTGAAGTGGGTAATCGTCCAAAGTTTGGGGGGACAAAGTGGAATTAACCCTTAATATTCTCCTCATCTTTTCCTCTTTTTTCTTTAACCTTCTTTTGCTAGTCTTCTTTGGGCTTCCAGTTTTCTTTTTTTTTCTTTTTTTTTTTTGAAAAAAAAATTAATGATAAATTCTGGGGCTTAATATTCAAATCCAATTGGTGCCAAGAACATATCTTGCCAGCAGGCCAGATGAGATGAGTGAAGAAGCATTTTTCTTAATTGTATTCTTTTGTTTGGTAGTAAAAAGGGTAAGTGGAGTGAGCTGTACTCTCACCCCATTATAAATGGTTCGACTGACTGCATTTTTATTAATTAATAATTAATGTATCCAAGCAGTAAGGTACAATCTGATAATTGCAGTTTTATTTTTTTTCTTTCTTGAATTCTCTATGGTTGAAAGAAAGTTCTGTTATTAGTTCACACACATAAAGATCCACTTACACCCAGCTCATAACTTGGAATAATTAACCTTCATTTTTTTAAAAAACTATATATATTTAGATTCAGTGACCACTAATAGATACGCTTGGCATCAAAAGCATTCAAACTCGGCAATGAAGAGAATTTGGCGTGCCATAAGGATACAATTTGAACTCCTCTTCTCTCAAGTGGGGTGAAAAATGTTCATGTAGACATTGCACTAAATTGGAAAAGCATTAAAGAATCGTCTTTAGGTTTTAAGTTACTTTAGGACAATGATGATACTTTAGCACTAAATTGGATTAGCTGTTTTTGGGGTGTTTTTAAAAAATTTTACTGTAGCAAAGTTTTTAGAGTATATTTTGGAATATTTTTAGAATATATTTTGGAATATTTAAAAGTAGTGGAGTTTTTAGAATATATTTTGAGATATTTTTTAAACATTAAAAAAAATTAAGACTACTTTTTAGAGTACTTTTTAAAAATTTTTATAGTATTTGAAAAACTCAACGATCCAAATAGAGCCATTTGAAAAACTAGTGGATCCAAACAGAGCCTAAATTTTTTCATGTATCCAGAAGAAGAACTGGTTTTTTTTTTTCACTGACAATGTATATATACATTAACGAGATCAAATACATGTTACAGGATCCTGTCAAATATGTTAAAAAACTTTGTAAATTCTTGTTGATATATCATAAGTTTGGAGGTTTGCAAAAATCTATGACAATACAAAATTACATGTACAAAGTTTGTGTTGAATACAGAAAAAAAGAAAAAAGAAAAAAGGTTAAGCTGTCACGGTTGAGTTCCCAGAAGATTCTGAAAAAGATCTACAACACTGGAGTCTCTATCACTTAGCAAAACTTCATGAGAAACAGTGTGCTGCACTGCTTCTAAGCTCACATCCACATAATGATTGTGGTTGAAATTATGGAAAAAAAAAAAAGAAAAGAAAAAGCACTCAAGATAATAGGAAAGTTTGTCCTAATCATAAGCATTCAACAAGAAGTGTCACCATAAATAAAGTAGAGAATTGAAAAGCTCTCATGAATGAATAGTATTCAACTCTCTCATGAGATGGATAAAACCAAAATGGATTGATATAAAGGCTTTTGAAGTTGCTTCACATCACCAACCTTTTCTCTTTTTCCTTTTTTGTTTTTAAATTTTCCTTTTTTTTTAAAAAAAATTTTGGCCCCCACCATCTTGGAGGCAGATAACATGCCATGAAAACTTTTTATTAGTCTCGTCATTTCTGAGTTTCATGAAAGGTTGGGTTGACCCTTCTCTAGCGCCAAAAGATCGGAGAACTCAACTGTACATGCAATTTTTTTTTTTTTTTTTAAACTTGCATTTTGATAAATGAATACAACAAAGTCAAAACAAGTGGACTTTGAATACGAATTTCCATTTGGTAAACAAACCTCAAGTTGTCCTAGCTTTAGCTAGCAAGTCCTTTGAGATAACATCATAGGCTATATATGAAATTCAGGGATTCTTGATACAGGTTCAACATAAACATGAACACGGAATTTTATTGCAGAACTAAAGTTTTTAATTTCCTTTTGTTAGGGTGGAGTCCGGGAAGGTTTAAGTGGGAGATGGATTATTATCTGCTAATTGGGCAGCTATATAGTTACTAGCTATAGTTTCAGAAACCTCCCTTGAGGTTTCTTGCAATTTCATAAAGCTCTCTCAAGATTTTAAATATTACACTTACCTTCCATAGTTTGACACTTCTAATAACCAAACCTTTAAAAATAGGGTTAAAAATTTAGTGAATACCCTAAAATGTCCTCATCTAATAAAGTTTTATTTATTCGTCTAAACAATTGTAAAGTAATTAGTACAATTACAAAGAAATGAGTGTCAAGTTTTTTGGTGGCTATATTTATTACTATTTAATAAGACTCATTATGATAGGCTACTTTAAATAGTGTTTTATTTATTGGAGATATAGATTCTTTTTAAAATGGAAAAGAGAGTGTTATCATAGTTTTTTTTTAAGTCTGTAGATTAATCGAGTGGTGGAGCTATCATAGTTTAGTAGTGATTTTGGGTCATTTATTTTTTATTTATTGTTGATTTGTTGTTAATTTTGATACCAAAAAAAATAAATAAACAAATAAGAGTTGTAAAAATTAGATAATTGTTAAAGTTATTAAACAAATATTA
Source organism: Coffea eugenioides (assembly GCF_003713205.1). Classification (NCBI taxonomy): domain Eukaryota; kingdom Viridiplantae; phylum Streptophyta; class Magnoliopsida; order Gentianales; family Rubiaceae; genus Coffea; species Coffea eugenioides. The sequence goes on along the minus strand of NC_040036.1, from coordinate 27,500,284 downwards.
CTAGATTGATATTTCATCACGATGAAGGTTAGAGACTGATAGTACTGTGATTTAGCTGACAAAATATAAGAGTAATAAATAAGAAGGCAAAAGGAAAAATAAAAAAGCATAAAACCTATACTTTGTATAAGCATAGCAAAGTAGCAAACAGCAAAGTTTCATAAGAATTTCAAGGCTAATATTATCATTTTAAATGGGTAAGGAAGGTAGATGCAATTTTTAAAATATCAAGAGTGCTAAATGAAATTATAGAAAATCTCAGGGGACTTTTTTGGAATTATCCCTAGTTACTAAAATGCAACTATGTTTAAGTATTAATGAAGATTAATTAGTAACCTTTGACCTGTAGAGAATGGCAAACACTTAGGTAAACTCAGTTTATGCAGAATATGTGGCTCAAATTTTGTCACACCATCTCACCAACCCAAGAAAGAATTGATGATGTAGTAAAATTTGAGCCACCTCTACAAGATCAAGTCTATTCAAGTTTTTGTCGCAGAGAATTAGTAGCGACTTGATTTGAAACTTGTTGGCAGTTGCAATCCCAATCAATAGTATTCTTTTTGCTGGCCCTTTTCTTGTACTCATATTCCTTCAAAGTAATAATGTTGATTGTTTTGATGGTTCATTATCCATTAATCACTCCATGCATTAGGCATAATTTGTTTGTTTTCTTCAATATCCATTAATCACTCCATGCATTAGGCATAATTTTATTCATTATGAAATATGAATAATTTGTTTGGTTTCTGTTTTATACTTTAGTTCTAAAGTCAAGGCTTTTTATTAATTCATATCTTATTATTTTCCTGTGATTAATTAGTACTATAATTGACTTGCAAGTGGCAAGCACATGCATGCAATCAAACAGCAGCTAAATGCAGGAGAATTGGTGGCAGATAGACTGTGGTCCGTATTTTTCTCTCAATTTTTTTTGGGGAAGAAACAAATTTCAAGCTTTCCTGCTCATCATGCTGGAAAATTTCAAGGATTTATTTTTTATTTAATAACGGTGTATACATTATCAGTTTTGAATGAATGATAATTATACTAAATTTGAATTTGAAATTTAACTTTTGTACATGTGTCATAGATCCGACAGAGATACTGTATACACAAACTGTCAGTGTATAAACATTTACTTATTTTTCAAGCGTACATGTTCGTTGGAGTCATAAGATAAATTATCCGGAAAAACTAAAGGTAATTTTGGTTGACAACACCGAAAAAAACTTCTTCTTTTTAATGATCCTTTTATTTAAGCTTACGTTAACATGAGTGGCTACTTGTTTGATTGTTTGCCCACAATGAGTTTGTCTTCTTCATTATTGATGAACTAATTCTCACTTTTCTTGTTCTAAAATCTCCACTGCTGACCCTCCACTCCTGCCTAATCATCACAACAGCTCGTGCAATTTTTTGGTGAACTTTTTAAATCTGGAAACATGTCAACTTTTACTGCAAAAAGCCTCCACTTAATTAGTGCAAACTTTTGGTCAAATCAAAATCTTGCTCGTGTTGATTTGTTTTAACTTTGAGGGTTTCCACCTTCAATTAATTCTTAGATTGAGTACACAACCAGCAAGCAGTTTCTCTGTCGTCACCATGACCACAGCATGCAGCAGCATTCTGGCTACAGTTTTTTTTAACATTTTTATCTAGCAGCAACTTGTTATCTGAACAATAATTATGTCTCATAAATCGTTTCACATTTAGGAGTATATAGTAATTTCAATTACTAACTTCTACTTGCTCCAAAAAAAAAAAAAAAAAAAATTCAATCACCAACTTATTATACATTACATGTACACATACGTGCATAGATATATATCATTTGGTCTTGTAGTATTTACATGAGGCAGGTCTTTTCAAACCTAGACTTTTTCTAACACATCTAAGATAATTGCGATTGCTCATTAAATAATTACCAGAGGAGGGATAAGAGTGTCGAACGCATACGAATGGTTGGGAAAAGTGACTTTTTAATCATATGGCTGAAATCTTGTTATGCTTGAAGCATAGTCAACTTACTTAGCGACAAGGGATGTTTGGTAGGTTTGATTCACAGTGTAACTTTTTTATATTTTGTAATTCTATTAAATCTAATGATTTTTCACATCAGATATATCTCTGACATGTTCTGTGTAGTTTCTGCCATTAGTACATATTGCCTTGTCAAACAAATCGTGCCGGACGATTTTCAACCAATTTATTAATAATATTGACTTTTGTTTTATCAAAAAAAGGAAAAAGTGAGGGTCAAGTGATACAAATAAACTAAAAGATGGCATGTTCCCTTGATTTTAGGGATTTCTATATTTGTATTTATTACTAAAAATGTTGTGAATTTGAGTTGCTTTTCTTACCATGACTCTTTTTCTTTGAAAAATCCTACATACTAAGCGGTATACACAAAATAAACTAGAAGATGACCCATCTTCTTGATTTTAGGGATTTTTATATTTATGTCTATCGCTTCGGACTGAGGAATAGGAAATTTTTCTCCAATTACACGAATCCAACTTTAGTTTCATCTAGGAAAAGCCGTCTGTTTCTAAATAATGTAGTTATCATTCGATCCAATAGCATTCTCTTAGATAGGAACAGATTTGATAAACTTGTTTGGATAGGAACAAATTTGATAAATACTGATAACTCTCGGACAGTTCTTGTTCTATTAGATAGAAACAAATTTGATAAATACTCATAACTCATGGATAGTTTCTTGTTTCGACAATTCAAAGGTGGTCGGAGAAGGTTTTTCACTAATACAATCATTCCACTTGGGATCTTTTACTCTATTAATATCAAAACGTAATGATTTTCAATCTGACTTTTTTTATAGGTGGACTTTTTTGCCTTTTTCTTCCTATGTATGAAGATTCTTGTTTATCATATACGATTTTTGAATGATACTCAATCAAAGTTGATTTATCGCATTTTGGAGGAAATTCATTGAGAGTTTTCCATTGAGAGTTCTATCATGTGGGGCTTTAATTTTTTTTTCCCTAAATCAAAATATCCTCATTTTTATTACCTTTTTGTCATTCCAAAATTCTTATTTCCCGTGATTTTTCCATGTCATACACATAAGATAGCTTCCTTTTTTTTTTGTGTCAAAATAAGATAGCTTCCTTTTAGGTCCCCAAGATTCGAGCATTTACAGGTGTTGGTTTGTTGACATCACTTATCCAACTAACTCAGTAAAGATATTTAAGTAAATTATTCTAAAATTAAATTAAGTGGTTGTGACCAAATCAATGTATATGAGGGTAAAAAGGTGATTGAAAAATGTGTTCAGAACAAATATAAAAAATTTCTGTTAGAAAACTACTATCCAAACATAACCTTATGAAGTTTCTTCTTTTACTATGATTGTGAATTTATCTAGGGGGAAAATTTTTCAAGTTGCATTAATTTATTGGCATTCAGTCCATTCATTTTATTGCGTTGGATTGTGCAATGTGTACCAAAGAAAACCACAAATAAATAATGGTTGAAAACAAAATTGAAGGATTCTTTGTTGGAATGTCATGCATGAGGGGCTAATTCCACCATTTCGGCCGAATGGATGAACCATGGCCGTTGCCGACTATTAATTTCCAGTTGAAACAGTCATTTTCTATATTCCCGTCTTTGTATTGCAATAAATTTTCTATGAGCAAAGGAGTCATTTTCTCCTAGATCGGATCTTTACTAGCATGATATGAAATCGGCTCATACTATAAATTTTAATTTAAGACACATGGAGCTTTTTTGCCCCCCCCCCCCCCCCCCCAAAAAAAAGAGAAGCAAATTATGTGTGTATGTATGTCCAAAAAACATGTTATATGTTACATGTTATAACATGTATGTATGTTATATGTCCAAAAAAAAGTTGGATGCTCTTCTTTTCTGTATTAATTCATTATTGCTCTAATATTGGATCCAAGAAAAATATCCAATCTACATTCACATTATGTAAGCATCAAGTCACTTATTAGATGGAAAATAATTAATACTATATGGTCGGTTTTTTTTTTCCGACTACTTCCCGCTCTTTTTCACATCCTTTTTACCTTCAATTGTCAGTCCAGAATACGAATTCTGAACTTAACTGCGAGAAGAACTTTAAAAATCCTCCTCTGACCACGCTATCAGGTTGTTTAGGCTCAAGAACGATTGCCATTTTGATTCTCTGTTAATTTCTTTGCTAGGAAACATTTTCAAGCAAACAAAAGTTAGGTTAAGTGGCAAAGTCACCGGTATGGTATGGTTCGGCTTTCAATTGTTGTCTTTGACAACACCCAAATTATTCATGATCTCTTTCATTTAGGTAGTAAATTCATGAACAAATGAGGGAGAGAATCGAGGGGGGAAAAAAAAAGAGAAAGGATTCCAAAGATTCTTTCTTTGACATTTAATAATTTTAGCTTCAAATTCAGAGATGAAAGCTAAAATTTCTTACGAAACAATCATTTGTAAAAGACAATTACTTGGATACGTCGAATAACGAAGATCTGTGATTACTCATATAATGGTGCGTGTTTTGTCAGTATTGATCATTTTTCTAAAGATGAACAGAACTGGTCATGATTGAAGCTGGTTTCCACAAGGGAACAAAATAGAAGCAATAAGAAATGCCATTAGATGAAGTGATCGACTCAAATTTGCCGGTAAGTAGGTGAGGCGAGGCGGCAATATATTATTGAAGCTGGTTTCTCTTTCACAAGTAAACTTGCGTTCAAGAAACGTGTTGACAAAATTATTCCATTTAAGTAATCGAAGACACATATGGTACAAGACATTGGGTTCAAATTCTAACAACTATTTTCTTTTTCAGGTTTTTCTAACGAGGAGTCTGAAGGATACTCTTAAAACTTAAATTAGACTCGACTTATCATTTGAATACAGAAACTAAATTAGTTTCAATCTTGCAACAAAAAAAAAAAATTTAACATTTGAAACTAATTAATTATAGCAAAAAAAAATTTTAATATTCTGTCTCGGAGGAATGTGTTAGTAATAATTTCATGCACCAACCAAGCGATGACTCGGGGGGGGGGGGGGGGAATTTTTTTTTGCAAAAGACAATAATGTCGTGGTGGAGGTTAAATATTCTTGTGGTTTAAGAATCTCTCATTATTCCTGGTTTAGCTGCACAAACATTACAGGCCAAATAATCCTACTCAAACCTCTAAATTCAATGCCTTAAGTGTAAGTTCTTCTTTACCACAATTCATGTTTAAGTAGTTGATGGATCGAGGTGACAAAAGTTTCAAGCACCATCAAATTGCCAACGTTCGTGCACATTGTCATTTTCCTTCTTACCAAACTAGTTCTAGAAGGATAGGTTCAAGGTTAGTGGAACTAAAAGTTAGTACTAACAAGTAAAAATAGCCCACTACCCTTTTAACAATTTTGCATACAAGCCGCATCTTTTTCTTCTTTCTCACCTTTTCATCTCTGGTTTTTTGGGTGGTGTGAACCTGACCGTTCCTCTCCACCTAGAAAAAGGAGCTTGGCAAAACCCAAAGCAGCACACATAACTGATCATTTTATTGCGGTTTTCCTGCAAAGTGCATCCATGATTTTGTCGTTGCAACCAAGCAGAAAAGAGTCAGACAAGCTGTAGTTTTCGATGTGGATTTTCCAAGTTGTCAAATGCTCTTCCATGTCAATCAAATCCCTCAACAACAGGCAGAAAGAAGCCCTGGATGCTGACCTTCCAACTCTTTTACCTCCCAAACATGTCTCTCTAATTCTAGAAACTAATGAAGGCCAAAGCAACACCTGACACTACCCCTTGGATTGCAAAACCTTACCCAAATCAGCAGCAACAGTTCATAATGAACTAACATGAGAGCAGGGCTTTCTCTGTCAGTTGAAATGTAGAATGATAAAGTCAAAGGGTGTAGAAAAACACACTCAATTTAATGTATGTAAACTAGCACTATACTTAAAAAAAAGTACTAACTACTTTCTGCTCGAATTTATTCACTTTTTTTTTTTTTGAGGTGTATATAATCACGTAAACATAAATTACTTGTTAACAGTAATTGTTTGCGCAGACCATCAAGAATTGTCAGTTTATTATCATACACTACTAATTACCCCTAATGCATGCAACACCGGAAACCTGAACTGAGGTTCTCAACTTTCAGAAATGAGGACAGCATGCCTAACCACACAGATCAATTTGACTGTGTCGAGCTTCAACAACTCTGTCCAGCAGATTGTAGCAAAATGGCTTGGCACTAGACATTCCACCATTTCCAAACATCCCTCTTTCTGCAACCCGTGCTGTACTTAAGCAACAAACTACAGATTGCGCCATCCAATTCCTATCACTAAAGGGCATCACCAAGCACAAAATTCCAACTTGTTTGCTGCTATCTTAGGTTGCAAAACCCAACTATCCAAGAGCAGTTGTATACAAGTCTCAGATTTTTCCCATAGGCTCTTACTGCCCGCACAAAATATCATTCAGAAACTTCAGTCTAATTTCCTTCTTCCATTACAGCCCTGTAAGACTATCAAAACTGATCCTAGCCTCCGCTACAAATTGCGTCATTTCAACTCCATTACATCATTAAGTACATAGCTTCTCTCAGCCTCCTCCACCATGAATCAAATTCAAATGCATGCTTTCAGATAAAACCTTTTAAACCTCAACTCCAGGCACCCTCCCTAGAGGAAGCCACTGCTAACTTGCAGCCAGCAAATAATATCTCTTTCTCCTTCCGTCTCATCTCACAGAAATTTAACAGCATTTTTGACTGAAATATAACATGTTTGTGAGCTAGCTAAATGCTCCTAACAAGTTAAATCCCCCACTTAGATAGATGATTTTTCCTGGAAATTGCAAGTCTGCAGAAAGAACGTTCTTCCTCAAACAGATTCTGAAAAAACTTTTAACTCTAATCCAATTGAATTGCGTAACGTGTCAATCAGTTACCAAGTGATATGAAAAAAAAATTCACTCAGCTAAGGTAAAGTTTAGAAAACAAAATTATAACCTACAACGCTAAGAAAACGTCTCAGGCATAAGATGAACCCTTTCTAAACAAAAATTCCAGGCGATCTTCACAACTCCATCCCACCCGTTCCAAATTATCAGCACAACGAGTCATTAGTAGTCCTTTCAGCATTGGTGTGGGTCTTCCTCGTCTTAATGTCATCAATGTAATTCTGATAAATATAAGAGGCAAAACCCCAAAGTGCCATAAGCATGGCTATTATCTTAACACCGTTCATCTTGTCATGGAAGACTATGAGTGCAGCAATAGGAGTGATTGCCAAAGAAAGAGTACTGATAACATTAGAGAACAAAGATGACACCAAAAATATCAGACCTATCACACCAACAGCACAAATTTGCCAACAAATTGCTGTCCATACCAAAGTCATAACATAGGAAAGTTTTCCTGTGCTGTAAGTGTTCATTTCACCTTGCAATGTTGACCAATCCCCACTAGCAAAAAGACCAATAATGGAGATGCAAGTGGCCACCAGAGATGTATAAATCTGCATTTCAAGCACCACAGAAAAAGTTTCCTTCTTTAGGACTTTCTGGAACGATAGTTGCATAAGAGAAAGTAAGAGTGAATACAGAACAGATGCTGCCAGTGTAGCTAAGAATCCAATGAGATATTTCCCTTTTGAGACTCCTGAAGGTTCATTAGAGTCACCATTAACAGCAAGGAGAGAAGCAGATAACGTGAGGACAATCACAGAATTAAGAATCATAATGGTGAATTTTTGGCGATTGATAAAGAAAGAGAATACAGCATTGAAAGCCAGCTGCAAAGCACAAATAAGGGAATAAGTAGAGGCAGAGAGGTACAAAAGTCCAACTGAGTAGAGCATATTATCCCCAGCTGTCATTGCCCCCAGGACAAAGTAGATCAAACAAACTCTAATAAGAGAAGGATTGGCTGAATTCGAAGGTGTCCACGAGGAGCCAATGAATATGTAAGGGATAAAAAGAATCGGGAAACCAGCTGTTTGGAGGAGTGTGGCCAGCCATGTACTATTTCCACCCTTGTCATAATAAAATCTTCCCAGAAGGACAGATGCAGCTTGACCAACGAGAAGAAACACTATGTTAAGGGCAACCAAAAGCCACCACTGCCAGCGCTTGAGTCGGAAAAATGGCAGCGTATCAATCAAAGTACTGTCCTTTATCAATATTGGTTCCTCATTGACTGTGAACAACAACATGCCAAAACATTTTCATATCAGATTTTGCCATCAACATATAAATAAAACCATTGCTATTAAATGACTAAGGGGGGAAAATGCAGGTAACGTGACCAATCTCCAGTGAACCATTGTGAAATTGTAGCTATATCAAGCATTCAAGCTACTGCTAATTTTATTTTACAGTGAATTCTTTCATCAGGATAAATTGAATGTACACAATTTCTTAAAGCATTTGGGGTCTCTTCCTTTGCCAATTTCAATGTTGCACAACATATGAGAAAATGACACAAAACATAGGCAAAGTTTTAGATGAAAAGTGGAAACTGATCCAGATGAGGAAAAACAGGAGAAAAAAGTGCTTATAAACCCGAAATATTCATCCCCTCGAAGAGGTGGCAACAAGTTCTGCTAGTTGCAAAACTGAGAGTATGTAACAATTGGAAATGAATTCAGATATTTACTTGCCAATCTTGTTTATTTATTTAACACTTTTGTAATTCTCTGCCTTTTCCACATGTTTTCAGCGGCTACAGAAGATGAACTTCTTCAATTTCTTATTCTTTGTCCTATTTAAGTAAGTTGAGAGGACATCCACGTCTGTGAATATGGAATAATACTCTAAACCTGCTGAATCAACCTGACTAGCCTATTTATACTTTTAGCTTGCTCCCTTTAATAAAGTGACTTCATCATTTGCTAGGATAATACACTTTGTTGAAAAAGTAGATTACCCTCATAACCTATATTAGAGTTCATCCACAAGTTAGCTAACAAATCTGCTATACATCCAAGAGCCAATATGCACCAATACTTTTTGTCCCCTACCAGTAATCTTGATAAACAATATATTGCACATGATCAACTCAACAACAAAAGTGGCCCATAATAATCTTGCAAATTTCCCAATGAATCTTAAACAAAAGGCCAGAACGGAACTCCTGTCAAGTAAAAGGTAGTTCCCAGACACCTATAAAATTCTTTCTGCCAGCAGCCAACTTATCTTTCCTTCATATTTTTCGCTTGGATAGACTCTTTCAGCTAACAGCTCAGCAATTAGCCATGTATTCATGCAGAAACTCCAAATTAGTGTTTTAAGTGTGTGAAGAATCACGCAAGCTCATTCAATTTATTGATTTCTCCATTATTTGCTTAAAGTAATCCTCACGAACTCATCCAATTTCAACAACAAAAAATTTATCAACCAGTAAGATTTGTTGAGGCACAAGACCCTCGTTATATTCCATCAAAATCAATACTTTTTCTTTATCCTGACAAATTTCCCATCAAGATCAATACTTTATCCTGACAAATTTCATGGAAGAAAACAAAACCAATGTAAAACACAAGAAAAATCAAGATTGCAACATCGTACCAGAACACATACAAAATTAAAAAAAAAAAGAATTTTTGGTGTCCATAGAATGTAAAGAAGGAGGATCATATGTTCAATCTAAAGCTACCCCACTGATGAGCGGATACAACGCCGCCTACTAATTAAACGTCTTCGTTCGAACAAGCCCATTGTCATCCATCCCCTTTCCCGCTGTTTTTACCAAAAAAAAAGAACAAAAGAAAGAAATACAAAGTAGGAACACAATTAAAGGAGCATGTATGACAGAGAAGCACGTATGACAGAGAAGAGAGGGACCTGGCATGGTGGCAAGGAAATTCACAGACAAACTTGAGAGTGAAATACCAGGAAAGGCGCCGAAATCTCCAGAGGGAGAAAAAAAAAAAATTTAAGCCGCCACAAGCGAGCGAGATGCAAGTATGCAAGTGCGTAGGTCTGACGAATACGCTCAGAGATTTTAGGAGAAGACGGTTTGACGAATAACCGATAGATTCGTCTCCCACACGTGGTTTTGTTTCTATCGCTAATCTCGTTCGCACGAGCCGAAATTACTACACTGCTCTTGCAATAAAACCGGGGCTAGCTCCCTCCCGGCCTCCCGGGGACCCCCAAGTCCCAACAGGTTAATGGTTTGACTGAAATTTCCTGAATGAGTGATGAATCATTGAAATGGCAATCACTACCTGACAAAGGTGTCAAAATCCTTCCGGCTTTTCATCCCTCCTGGTGCTTAGAATCGAATGATGGAGAGTGCGAATCAGTTTTGGAACTGCCAATATCCATCTTGATTAGAATCGACAGCCTGCAATTTTTATTTTATACTGCCCAATTTTGACCGTGCTAATTTTTTTTTCACACATTTAAAAAAAAAAAAGTAGTTAACTTTGTTAAAAAAATAAATTTAAATTATTATTTTTTAAAAATATCCTTACATTAAATAAAGTTATCTTTTCATATATCAATATGTTTTAAAAAATCTAAATGCATTAAATGAGGTATGTTATATTCAATACTAACAATCTATATTAAATAAGGTAGTTTATAGTAATAACAACTTACATTAAATAAATGTATTTTAAAGAAATTAAAAAATAATTATATTCTTCAATTAGAAAGTGGACTACAATTTGGAATAGATAAAAAAGAAAAACAGGACTATCAAAGTAGATGAAAGTAGTACTAAATTGCTTTGCACATTCTACTGGATGATACTCGCTTACAATTAATTATATATGCAATACTGCAGTATTTGCAAATCAGAAAAATGGCACTCAAATTTCATTTAAGATTTAGTAAGCTTACTCAAAGTTTATTCTGTCAAGTTTAATTAAAATGCGTTGAGCAGTCAAAAGCCTGAAATCGTTAGATCAATAGCTGTAAGTTTACACACCGTTACCATGCGAGCATGCACCGAAACCTCACCGATTGGATTGCACGAGCAAACATGCAATAGAACTTCCCGCACCGGATTCTCATAATCTTTAAGTCAGTGATATCGAGCAGGAAATATTCACAATTCCGCCCACAGGATTGACTAGATATCTCTAAGGAGAGTAGGAGGTAGGTGCTGTGAAACCACCATTCTCCCCCAATATGTGGACTCTCTCCCAAAATGTGGACGAATGAAGAAGAACAAGAAAAGTTGGATCCTGCTGGTGTACTCCTCTAACAGTGTGTGCCCAATACTAACTCTTTTGACATAATCTCAACAAGAAATCAAATTACAAAGTTCCATTAAAATGAAAACCCATACCTATTCAAAACCAAAATTTGGCAGCAACGGGCCAAAATCTGAATACAAGACTACAAATCGACATTAATCATACAGATGAAAAATTACAGATACTATAGACTAGTTAACTAGAACGACGAGTACCTGATGTTTGAGTTCAACTTCCCTTATGATCCACCACACAAAAAAAAATGTAAAATTCTCTGGAAGACATGGGAAAAATTTACAGACTTCACGGGTTCAAAGAAAATATAGAGGAAGATAAGTAGATGTTATCTTTAATCAATATCATCAACAGGCACACCCTCCGGACTGCTGTTGGGCCTGAGATGCATTTGTGTTGCTAGACTTGAGATTGACATCAACCATGTCTTCTTGCTTTGCAGAAGAAAGGGTCTCCATTCCAGGTAAGGCTGCAGCAATTTTTCTAAATAGCGCCTGCAAATCAAATGACATAAATAAATTTAACATTGACAAAATGCCCAAAAATACACTAGATCAGCTTTCATCCTAAGAAGCCATCGAGAAAAGAAAAAAAAAAAAAGAAGGAAGTACAAAAGCATTCCACTCTTTGACACAAGCCATAGATCATTTCTGCACTTACCTTTATATTGAAACCAGCCTTGGCACTGGTTTCAATAAACATAACATTGAGGTCCCGGGCTTTGGCTTCTCCTTCCTCTATTGAAACTTGCCTGATACATACACAAAAACAGGACAAGGCATGAGAAGAGGGAAAGGTTAAAACAAAATTCTAAAAGAACATTCTACAATATTAGGTAGTGTTTAGAAATATAACAATTTAACACAAGTACTGTGGAAGTTGGAAGCTTGTTGAGTCATTAATATGTAACTGTGATTATACTGAAAAGCAACACCATGCTTCCTTTTTGGAGGATTCCTATAAGATACATAAGCACAGATCTATCACACTATTCTTACACCCGTAACCATAATATCATTCATCCCTCTCTTGTTTTTGGCAATATCATCACTTGCTATCACTATCAAACTTAAGTTGGAATCAAAGTTTCCGCTCTCTCAAACATTTCATAGCTAGACACAAACTTCACAACAATCAATCATCACTCATCATATTACTTAATCCATTGCCTGAGATCCAAATCAGAAGAAGCGAGAATGCAAGAATGTTTTAGTTCCCTGCAACCGATTGAATAAATAAAGATTGCGCTCATCAGACACAACTCTTGGTGTCAAGTGAAGCTGCTCCTTGTATCATTCTTGTAACAGAATGACAGACGGTTCAATTAATAGCTTATCCATGGCCAAGTGTTTGGTACAAATTACACGAGATAATGCAAAACTGAGCTCTCATGTTTACATGTCTGATGACTGCTTAGCAATCAGACAATGATAATGAACTCTTCAAATCCTAAATGCAGCAATTGTAATTAGATACACCACAATGGGACTAAATTAATTCACCATGCTTATGCCAGAAACCACTTAAAATTTGCTCATTCTAGTGGGAAGGTCAAGCCGCTCCAAATTAAACTTCCATGGCAGATTCTCAAAAAAATTCCACAATTGGACCATTGTTTTGTCCATAACTTAAGAGAGAGAGAGAGAGAGGGGATAAGGTAAAGATTTTGAAATGATACTTACCTCTTATCCACAAGGTCAGTTTTATTTCCAACAAGGACAATGATGACATCACTGCCTCTCTCAGTGCGAACCTCCTCAATCCACTTTGAAGTGTTCAGGAAGGACTGTCTGCCTAAACCCCCAAAACAGCCAAAACAGTTAGATAACATGACACAATGCAACAACAGTATACATATCTGCCAAAAACAATTTGACATAGGCGGTTTGGATTAAAAGTAAAGTGAATGAATAACCCATGTGCTTGGTAAAATTATTTTCCCATAATATTTGATTTGACATCAGGCTACCAATAAAGAAAAAGGAGCTCCAAATCTCTATAATCAACCCTTCTGTGCTAAAATCTAACACACAGCAATGTATTAAGCTCAGACAGCTAAAAAGTAAAACAAAAGAAAAGGCATACTTGCAACATCAAACACAATCACAGCAACTGAAGAGTCCCTAATATAGCTTGGAATGAGACTCCTAAATCTCTCTTGTCCAGCAGTATCCCTACACAAACATACAAGAAGAGATAACCCTTCAATTAGCAATTCAGTAAATGTTGGGGAAATAAAAAAGTCATTCCACTAGTCTTACTTTCAAACAGCACATAGCTCAAAATGAATTTCTCTAACCTTAAGCAAGTGAGTTTCAAATTGTATTTAATTACTATGCAGTATAACATTAAAATTACAACTATGGAACAATTCCCCCCCCCCCCCCCCAAACACACACACGCACACAAGCTTGCACCAAAATTGCTGACCCTTTTTGAGTTGACAATGAAATTTTTCCAATATCCTTAGCACAATCCAGAAATTGCAGACAACCACTCTACGCACCAACCAAAATTTGACATGCAAATCATGAAAATTAGTATGAAACTAAGATGAAAAGTGTTATCTCAAAGCTTCACCACCCTTCCTTAGTACGTGAACAATTATTACCAGGAATTTATTACATTAGCAGAGCAAGAATGACAAAGCAACAGAACCATACTAATTTCATACAATTGCACACATGTGCAGGGTTTTTCCCCCTTCTCTCAGTTAAAACCACTTACCAGAGCTGCAGTCGAACAGTTCGATCTTCAAGATACATTGTCTTAGACAGAAAATCAATGCCAATTGTAGCCTGAATAGATATTTAAGATACAAATAAGAACCCATTTTAGAAATTTCAGGTTTGGAGGAAAGAATGTGAAACAGAATGAAGACTTCTATTTTAAGCAGAAATAGCAGACTTCAGATTGTGATTAAAAAGGCATTTCTATAACTTCTTCATGAGCTCAATACAATGGCAACCAAAAAATGCTTTCAAAAGAAAACTTGCGAGTAGGTAAATATCAAAATAACAAAGCAATAAAAGTATTGAATATCTAAAAGTTACTGTCTTCACAACTTAGTTCAAGGTAAGGGAACACTTTCTGAAGGGCTACATGGATACAAAGACTTGCCGAAAACAAAGCAAAAGATAAAGAGGAAGGTTCACAAGAATAAACTATACCAAAGTTATTTTAGAAAGTCCTACAACCGTAGGAGGTTATTTCCCGCCCACAAACGACCCCCCCCCCGGGGGGCCTGGGGTGAGAGCTCAAACTACGCCACTGCAGAGAATGTCTCTGCCCTTAGTGTGCAATTAGGCGGTCTGTGGACTTTTGTTGCTCTTTTCTTTTATCTACTCAACCTACGAAACATTGAGTTGCTATACTATTTTTTAAGAGTTTAAGTGATGGAACTTGCTATGACATGCAAATACAAGCCACCAAAATTTACAATCTCAAGTAGCCAAGACTTGTTGAGAGTCTATCTTGATAAAGGTGTACACAAATTAGCATTCTGTATTTTGGATGTAACATGCTTTTCAATTCATACTTGGTCCCACATTCCTAGCTCCACGTAAAATTCTTGGTAACAAAAGGTATGCCATGGCTTCAGATGTTAGGTGATCTCCTAATTCCTAGCTTTACATCAACTTACATCAGAAAAGCACAAAAATGCTTTTACAACCCCATGAGTTTGAAAAAAAGGAGCAAAATAAAAATGATAAGAAATGAATGAAACCTATAAACAAGGTTGACAGCACCAGTCAGAATGTGCAGTCCAAATATTGTACAGCAAGAAAATGGCACCACAAAACAGAAGGGCAAAAAGGAACCAGGGAAGCACTGCCGAAAATAGTAATGAAGAGTCTAATAAGAACAAAGGTTATCACAACGTGCAGATGATGAATAAAAAGAAAATCAACTGCAATAATAAGAAGACAATGCATGGTGTTCACAAACTCGTACAAGCCTGACTCCATGCAGTCTCACAATAGACAGATAGCCGAAAACTGAAATGTTTGACACAAGCAGGCAAAGAATGGATATGTTGTATCTATGTCAAAAACTATTCCATAGCAGCCCCAAACCTGATAAAGTAAAGTCAGCATAAATAATTAATCTAATACAACCAGTGTAACTGCAATTGTGCAAATCTTCAATTCAAGCATAACTGCTCAAGTGCTTGTTAGACTATCTCATCAGGCCTCCTCAAAAAAATCCAAAGAGTGTAACAGAGTGCCAATTCATATCGTAGTAATGATTGTTGCCATTGAAATCCTGAATCACACATCTAACAGCTTTGAAGACTAAGAAAGTACGACCAAAATTATGATATTACTTCAAGACCACTTCTACCTACAAGATTATCGAAATTCCAGTAGACTTGGCAATTCATGCATTAATTTTAGCAGTCGGATCCGATAAAGTTCTAATAATCTAACAAAAAAACATAATATAACTAAACCAGATCACGTATAAAGCTAATAAAACACGAGATCATCACTTTAATCATCAATTCCTGAAGTAAAAGAAAACCTTAACCAAGACAAAATATAATGCACTGCTTAAATCAGATCCAAAGAAAAAATTGATATACATGATAAGTCAGTTATTTAGGGAGAAAATAATTAGTACCTGATAGGTGTTATCGAACTTATCGTACATGAATCGAGTGATAATACTGGTTTTGCCGACGGATTGATCCCCTAGGAAAACTAGCTTGTACTTAGCCAAAGCCGAAACCGGAGCCATCAGTCTGATCTATGAAATTAATTAACCGAATCGGAAGACAGAGAACGGATCAGACGAAAATTTTCCGACGACTGAAGTTTGAGATCTCGCCGGAAAATGATCGGAGAAATCTGGCGGGATTCTAAGCTATAGGTTGTAGTAGGGGTTTGATAATAGGGGGACTCGGGAAGAGAGGAATTGGAGAAACTGGGGGAAAAAATGCACGGAGAAAGAAATCTTTCAATTTGGAAGCTTTTGGGCTAAACGGAAACAAATGGTAAGGTGTTCCACATGACTTGACGACCATTCACGTGCTGGATTTTTCCTTTCAATTTTCCTTTTTTTTTTCTAGCAAACTCGTTAATCAAATTAAAATTATTAACTAATATCAGGGGTTGATGTGTTTTCTAGGAAACTTCAAGATCTAATTTGTTATAATGAGTTTGTAAAATTTTAGAGTTTGTGTAACGGGCGTCCATATCCGTTAACGTATATTTCAAATGTCATATTTTTAAAATTGTAAAATTAATTAAAGAAAATAAATAAATACGATAGATGATAAATAAGATTAAATAGAGAAAGTATATAAACGTATGAGAGGATAATGATTGTTAGTATGTTTATATTAGATGGTATGTCAGGTGAATGTAGATATGTTAATAAATGCCTTGTGGACACCCGATGAAAAAGGATTGATGAAACGGGAAGGGTAGAAGGCCTCTAAATTTTAAAATTTCAATCTTAATCAGATTACTTTTGTCACTTTATTTATTCATTATCTTATAAAAAAATCAAACATAACAAAACTAGTTAGTTTTACTAAATTCACATCTTGTAGTTTTGATGCAAAACTTTAGCTTAGAATTTCATTGCTTAACTTTCGATTTTATATTTAAGGAAATTTGTCAAATTGATCCCTAATATTTTCACAAAATTTTTTAAAATTCCTAGCATTTAAAATCGGTCAGAATCGTCACTAATATATAAATTATGATCCATTTTGATCATAATACTTGTATTTGCTCATTTCTCCGACTGAAAATAGCATGCCTCTATCACGTGAGCATATTTTTAAAGGCAAAACCGAAAGACACCAGCACCTTAAATCCCTACAAGAACACCGGCTCCACTCCTTTCTCTATTGCCGGCACCACCTTTAAATAAATCGCCGTAGGACACTAGCAACCACCCTCTTCATCTGCAGGAAAGCCATCACCTTTCTAAAACAAATCCTTAGGTCAGCCTGAAATACAGGAGAGATGTACGAGTCCTTACCTACAAAGTTCCACTTTCCGCTCAATCCATCCCTCTCCAACCACCTCTCTGGCCTGAATTCCGCCCAATCCGAACCCCACACCTCCTCTATTTGCATAGGGATGATAAGTCACACTAGTACTGGTGCCCTTCCTAACAACTGTCCCATCGGGCAATACATCATCCTCTGTTACTTCTTTGGTATCTGTAGGAACCAATGGGTAGAGTCTCATGGTTTCGCAAAGTGCAGCATGCGTGTAAACCATGTCCTTAACTTCATCATATACTGGAGATTCAAACTTTTTTTTTTTTATTTCTTCTATGATTTTCTTCTGAACATTTGGGTTGCCAAAGACTAACCAGAAGAATCATGTTAATGCGGCAGAGGTTGTGTCTCGGCCTGCCAAGATAAAGCTAATAACAATGTCAATGACGAATCTTCATCGGAGTGGCCTGAGCTTAAGAATCGTGACAAGAAATCAACTGAATCAATTGATGATTTTTCTTCCACTTCTACCTTATTTTCTTTGATGATCTGCTTGGCAAATTCCCGAACTTGATCAACAGCTTCCTTAAGTTCCCTCTCTGATCCAACATTCAGAGCCCGTTTAACCTTCCAAATAAAGGGAACAGGGGAATTGAATCTTTCAGTACTGATTCGCGTAGCATCTTCAAAAGCAACAGCAAATTCGGCCTTCGGCAGCTCAGTTTGCAGCTGAGTTTTGGATTTGCTGGTTGGTCTTTTAGGAGGGTTTTTTGTGATTGTAATTTTAGGAAATGATGTTGAAAAGGGGTGTTTTTACTTTCAATAAAAAATGAAGGATGTTTTTCGATTTTGTACTTAAAAATATGTTCACGTGAGAGAGGCGTGCTATTTTTAGTTGGAGAAATGAGCAAATACGAGCATTATGATCAAAATGGATAATAATTTATATGTTATGGATGATTTTGACTGATTTTAAATGTTAGTCATTAAAAAAAAATTTTGTAAAAATGTTAGAGACCAATTTGAAAAATTTCCCTTATATTTATGCTTGTTCACTTTCTTACTTGTCACACAAAACCACAACATTGCTTAAAACTTGTTTCAACATTTATTTCTAAAAATGTAAATAGAAAATTAGTTGTAGTAAATAAGTCAAAATTTGATTTGGTGTATTTGTTAAAATGTGAGCTGTATCAGTCGGAGACTTGAAGTGATGATATACTCTCAATATGATAAACGAGGCCATTAACACATCTAAAGTCTTGCCTTTATGGATTTACTGTTTGATCATATTATTTATCATTTTATAGACCATAAGAAAATTTTCTCTTCATAACTACAAATATAAAAGAAGCCGATAACTCGAAGACAATAATGCTTAGGTGACAACAAAGCACAACATAATTGATAAAACGTTTGACTCCTAATTGATAGGTTATGGAATCCAAGGGGGTGATAAAGTTGAAATCTTAAAACTGAAATTTGAATTCTAAAATTTGAAGTCTAAATTTATTAAATTATTAAGTATTAGATCTGATATATTTGAGTGTATATTACATTAAGTGATAAATGAATAACTTATTACTTATTTTTTTGGAGTAAATTTTGCCTAAAAAATTCAGTATTACTTAATTAATTTAGATGTTCAATTATTTGTTGTCAAACGTATATAAACATGTTAAGATTTGAATTTATTAATTTTAAGTGTTAGATTAAATTATCAAACAAGGACAAATCTTATAAAAATGCTTTTTGGACAAATGATTGAGTGAAGCAATATCTGTACAAGTACAAAACATACAAAGATATATAAGTAATTAATGTAAAATAAAAATAACTAAAAATAACAGAACAAATTTTTTTTTGTATTTTTTGTGAATACGCTTTCATAATCACCTTTTTATCAAAACATACATTAAATTGTTACAATATATTTTTTTTAATAAAAATACTAAAAACTAGCAATTCAAACGGATAGTCAATTTACAGTCTGAGCCATAATAGACATCAGAAAACAGAACAAATTGACTATGCCACTAAAATTCTTATTACCAAAGAAAACCAAAATTCTAAGCCATTAAGATGTCTAACAGATTTCTTAATTTTTTGGTACCGGTTTATTCAATCACGGCGTAAATTTTCGGAACTTTCAAACAAACGCATAATACCAAAATAAAAAAAAGAAAATGTAAAAGAAAAAAGAAAAAGTTTTAAAAAAACAGAAATGAAACAAATTTGATTTTCCGATCCTTCGTATATAAGCAACTGAAAATTCAGTACCAGTCTCCAAACACGGAGAACGCGCCTTCCATTTTCTTCCTGCAGTACACAGAGTTCGCCATCCTCCGCCCTCCTCTCTCTCTCTCTCTCTGGAACGCTACCAGTAACAGGTACCATTACCACTCATATCTTTCTCTCTCTCTCTCTCTCCCTTATATCGTTCTCGGCTTCTCACGCCATTCCACGCTTTCACACAATCAAGCGCGCACTTTCTGTAATCGGTTCATGAACTCTAATTTTATCGGAATCGAATTTATTTGTGCAATGTACCTTAGTTAATCGTTGCGTTTTGTTGATTACTACTTTTTACGGTATTTGTGGTTGTTTTCCGAGGGAATGACGGAAAAGTAAGTGATTTTTTTTGTTCCGATTTTCTAATTTAGTGTTTCTGGCTTTTGCGATGATTAATTTTGGAACATAAGAATGATCAATTACTATCAGGATACTCCTTTATGTTTCGTATATTCTAAGGCTATCTGGTGTGAGAAGCTAGGTGATGACATATCTCGGAATAACTATTTTAGATGCTGATATTTTATTTATATATTTTTTGCGAGTTAATCAACGGTAGTGCACTATGTTGTCCTTGAATGTTTCTGCAATTTTTTAAAAACATCTTTAGCTATTAAATCAGCTTACTAATTGGCTGCTGATTCTAGCGGTTTGATTTTCAGGAACTATAAATTTAGTCTCTTAAATTGCTTGCTAATTGGTTGCTGTATTTCTGTTGTTTATTTTATTAAAAAGAAAACTAATAATTTATCCCCAAAATAATTGAGAAAACATAGAAATTTGTCATCTATACTCTGTAAAGCTTGTAGGAGGTTTTATGGGGTTACGTGTACTCGTGTATCTTCATATAGTATGTCCGACGACATCAGTGCAATTTTGTCGTTCTTTATAAATTAAAGTATGAGAAAATTGAAGAGTATATTAACAGATTAATAGGTTACCATTACAAGCATTGTCATTGTCTGCCTGATTCTTATCACGTAATGCATGGATTAATTGGTGGTCAGTTTTTGATTCCGAATGGGGATTGAAGCGGTGACTTTAGGGACTGTATAACCTAGAGCTATTTGCAAGCTCATGCTCATTAGAATTGTATATATTGGATTCCTTTGTGTAATTTGTTATTTCTTTTGTTATTTTTCTTGAAACTTTGTGTGGTTTCTGCAGCCAGAAGGAAGAAGTTGGTTGCTTAGCAAGATGGTGTCATTTGAAACAAGTGATTTGAGAAGTGAGTCAACAGAATATTCTATCTCCTTTCCATCTTGTTATAGTGATTGCTTTATGATTTGATACTGGTTTGAAGTATTTTTTTTCACATTGTGGTTCTTCATCATTTTTGGCTCTTGGACAGCATCAGTATGAGAGTTTTCTGTTATTCCTGCATTCATTGTAATCGGATTACCATTCTCCTGTGTGGCATAATTAATTCCATGCCTAAAATTTTGGTTGTGGTGGACAAAGAGAGTTATTTATTTTTACTCTAAACTAAACTTTTTTCAGATATTGTGTGAGTTGTATATTCTGAGGGGACAAAATATAGTTGCTTTATGGCCTCATTGTTCTTGCGAGAAGATATTTTTCTTTTCTCCTTGAGATTGTACATTCTGGTGAGCAACTGCCAGTTCACTCTTTTACTGGTAAGTAACTGGCTCTAAGAAGCGAAACTGTTGTTGAAGAATGTCAAAATACTTTATGTAAGCAAGACTTGTCCTTAGGGGGGTCACTTCAAGTGCAATGTTTCAATTTGCAGCAAGCTTGACCGTACTATTCAAAGACATGTGGTGCATGCTTTAAATGCAAGTTTTATTTGTTTTGGATC
This sequence comes from Coffea eugenioides, assembly GCF_003713205.1. Classification (NCBI taxonomy): domain Eukaryota; kingdom Viridiplantae; phylum Streptophyta; class Magnoliopsida; order Gentianales; family Rubiaceae; genus Coffea; species Coffea eugenioides. The sequence goes on along the minus strand of NC_040036.1, from coordinate 27,479,003 downwards.
AGATTATGACCTGAAATTGGATATATTACAAGTTTGTTGATACAAAGGCCACCATAGGTGGAGCTTCATAATTGATTGGGATATTGAAAACAGAATATATATTTAAACACTTGGTAAAGCAAAGTGTATGCTGTTTGACTAGAAATATAATTTAATTCCTTGCATGTACTGTCTAACTGCGATTATAGTCTTTCACTTATTTGTGCTAACTAGACTAAAGTTTTATTTCAAACTTTGTGCTGTCAAGCTGTGAATCAATTCATTAATTGACAGATTGTTGATATTGCATTTGGCTTTTAATGGAGCTAGTGAGCTATTCAATATAACTTGTTTGCTAATCAAGAGGGTTGGGGGGGTGGGGGGAAGAGACCCCAGAGACAAAGATAGAGGTGGCAGACTGACTAGAAAACATAACATATATGGTTTGGGGAATTTGTCTTAATAGCAAATACAGGATTTAGAGGAAGAGCTCCTTGGTTATGTGGCATTTTTATTTTGAATCATAAACATAGATATCTAACTGAATTATTTGATGAAGGTTGTACATTCTGTTAATGCAGATTGGTTTTATGTTGGTTTTCATAACATTGATTGTTACCATCTTCCAATGATAATCATGACTTTTAAAAATTAATGACTTAAACTCTGAAGCCTCTGGAGGAGTTTATTGGCATTTTCTTTATGCTACTGCAGTACATTTGTTGGTTTATATTCTGATAAAGCTCTTTCCTTTTGTTGGTTTATATTCTGATAAAGCTCTTTCCTTTTGTTGGTTCTGGAACAAATTTTTGATCTGGATCATATTATTGAAGTGTAATCAGTTTGCATTAATAAGAATAACTTTTGATGGGCAGAAAGTTTAATTTGCAATTCTTCTCAGATTATGTTTTCATGCTACTTTTCTTCTGTCACTGATTACTTTTAACCTATTTTGCAATATTTCTTATGTTTACACCAATGGAACAGAAATTGGAATAGGATTGACTGGGTTTGGAGTGGTGTTCACTGCTGTTGGAGTATTGTACTTCTTTGACAAGGGACTTATTGCAATTGGAAATGTAAGAAAATCTCCCCTTTCAAACTTCTTTATCATGTTGATACTGCATTATGAACTTTTCAGTTTGTCTACCTCTACCTGCAGCTTTTCTAATGGTGGCCACTTTTCTCTGATGTTCAGATACTCTTCTTGTTAGGATTGACCTTGACCATTGGAGTTAAATCCACCCTATTATTTTTCACAAAGAGCCAAAATTTCAAGGTTACATCCTTTTTCCTCTCTCATTCTCTCCCCATCTCGTTCTTAGTATTCCTGGTCATAGTACTGATACTCTACATGCAAACAGGGTTCAATCTCATTTGGTGTTGGCTTCTTCTTTGTTATGATTGGGTGGCCTATGATTGGAATGATCGTGGAGACTTATGGTTTTTTTGTGCTCTTCAGGTATCAGTGATATACGATGCATGTTAGCTCACCTCAATCTTTAGTTTGGGTGCTGGGGAAGTTGATTAATAATTAATAATTTGAAAATCTTAATTTGCAGTGGTTTCTGGCCTACCCTTGCTATTTTCCTGCAGAGGTTACCAATTGTTGGTTGGTTCTTCAGTCAACCATTTGTGACATCGGTATGTTTAGCAACTTACAAATTGTTTGTGTTTCAACCCAGTAAGACCGGGTTGCAAAGCATATGCTTTTCCATGAATGTGTTTCCAAGCTTATTACGTGCCTCATATGCCAGAAAAGTTATATCTTCATGCATTATCTTCTATGTATCAGTTTGCCATTAATAGACTAAGAGTGAGGTTCATTTGACCAAATTTTTATGGTGCCATACTCTTGCGTTTGAATTTTCTCACAGTGTTATACTATCTGAAGTCAATTTTGAGATCAGAGGAACAAACGAAGTCGGGTTCTCAGAATGTATGTTCTCTTGCACTCGTATTTTCCTGGACTGAGGGCTAAGGACACTTTTTTTTATTTAATATCTGCAGTTCTTTGAACGTGGGAGACCTAAACGAGTGCCTGTTTGAAGATCCGAATCAAATGAATCATAAACATTGAATTGACTGGTTGCTGTATAGGGCTGCGTCTGCTGAAAATTCAACATCCTCCTAACTTTGTCCTTTCCAGTGCATTGTGGTTGACATGGCTGATTGACAAACTGGCTTTCACATGTAGAAAAAACTGTCAAAATCCTCCCTGGATTAGGGCCTTTGCTGTCTGATTTTGTATTTCACCATGGTTTGTCTGCATGCTTCAGCAGCGGTTAACTGGTAGAACTTGCTGTACAGTATTTGAGCGAAAATACTGGTTTTGTGGATGGATATAAAAACTGGCTTGTAATCTTTTTTGATTACAAAACAGGCAACTTATTGTGATTGTTTCATAGGGTAGAAATGCTTAGGGGATTGATTTTTGCAGATATGCGTAGAGGGTTAAAATGGAGAGGGGGGGGGGGGGGGGGGGTTACGGCAAGTAATTTTGTCATATCCTTACACTGCATTAGTGCTTTTAGGTCCTGGTTTTACAAATAATAGCAGCATCATTTTCTTATCGTTTACACATTTTTATGTACCTATACATCACAAACATCTATCCACTAAAATGGAGAAAGGAAAATTATAAATATTGTTCTCGTTAGAGATCCAGTGCCCGACTACAATTTGTTCAGGCCACAATCGTGAAGAGTGACATGTCGAATTCGATATGTTTCCAACCTGAGATTCTACATAGCATCGCATACTTCAGCAAGTTGGCAAGCAGGCACTAGCAGTGCATTACGCCATTACTCGGGTAGGCTGCATGCAAAAGTCAAAAGAGCCGAAGAACTGGCTGAGATTTGCTTTTCATCTCACTTCTTTTTTGTTCGCTAATCTTGTTGAAATTGTTACACTTTCCTTTTTGAGAGTTGTTCCAAAATGTTTGCCACTTGTGATATGTAATTAATGTAAGTCCCACGTACTAAAAATGATGAGTCGTTTATTAACATATATAGTAAATGTGTGAATGCAATTGCTTCCAATTGAACCCAATTGCTGACATGGCGCTCTTCCATTGGTTGATTGGTGGTAGTCCTCCAATTGATTCCAATATGATGAGTTGTCCTCCTCTGATTGGTTGATTGGTGGTAGTCCTCCCAATTGTTTATGAAAATAGTGATGTGGCCAGTTTTGATTGGTCAATTGTGATGAAATTTGTCCTTCTTTTTTTCTTCCCCTACGGATTTCTTTTTTTGCTATACTCAGGTGAATTGTTTTGTTTTTGATTTGTTAGATGTTAATGCAGTTTTTTTTATTTTTATCCAAAAAAATGCCTTTTTCTGCGATTAATGATTCGTTGGTTATTTGGGTCTTTTTTTTTTTGGGATCCAACGAATTATATTTAAAAAATGGGTTTTTTAAATCTCCTTATGTAATTTATTGTTCATGTTTACTTAATAATGGTGAAAAGATCATATTTAATTGGCAATTTCTTGCAGTAAATCGTATTTAAAAAATGTTCCGTTTAATTGCGTTTTTTAAATTGCGTTTTTTTCCTTGATGATGTTAACAACAAAATTGCCCTTTTTCTCTTTCGCGAAAATGCATCTATTTACCAATACTTTGCAGTTAATTGTTAGTAGCTACTTAATAATGCTTTTCGTTTTGGCCATCAAATGGATCGTCTTTAATTAGCGATTTCTTGCCGTTGTTAGAAAAAAAGTCTTTAATTAGCGATTTCTTGCCGTTGTTAGAAAAAAAAACCTTTCTCCTAAAACAAAATGATTATCAATTTTTACAATTGATTATTAGCAATTAGTTATTGTTTAATTGTTGGTTTTTCCTTGTCATTTTATTTGTTATTGTTAATAGTTACTTAATTAGTTGTCCTGCGTTTTTACCTATTATAAAAGAATACCTCTTTATTAATCTTTTCCTAAGAAAAAACTTCTTCCGTATATTTGCCTGGAAAGTTGCACTTTCCCGTTACTTGCATCGATTTTAGAATCTATTTTCTGCCTCAGCTATCACTTCCGATTACTTTCATTTGGTGGACAGTTGTATTTGATGGACAAGTTAGGACGTCTATTTTACAATATTACCCACCCTTTGAATTTCAATTTGCTCTCTCTCTAATTGCGGTTCCTCTTTTTCTATTTCTTAATCAGGGTCATGTTTGTAAAAAAGCTATGGCCGTCACTGTGGAGTCCTGCCAGCAATCGCCTTTCACCTTGCTCTCTTCAGGGATAATCCGGTGCTTTCCTTTTGCACAGTGGTTTTTAGCATTGCCTGCCTTGCCATAGCAGGAGCTCGGCGGCTTACCATCATGATCGGTGGTAGATGTGCAGCTGCTGCATTTTTTCTTCTAATCCTTTCCAGTTGCTTTTTCGGTCGACACAAAAAAGGTGGGCTATCAACTTGCTTCTTCTTTTGCTCTCGCTTTTTCTAGACTTTCTCGTTGCTAATTTCTCAATTTGTTTCAGCTTGCAAAGCTGCTGTTGCTGGTGTGTTGCTGGTGAGTGTCTTGCTCCAACCTCATTTTACTTACTCTCTCGGCATTTGTTGTGTTTTTTCCCCCAAAAATACTCGGCTTTGTACCTTGTTATTTTTCCTCATTCATCCGCTTCTTTCTTTTCTCGCGCATTGGTTTAATTTTCTGCATTTGTTTTGTCTTGCAGAGCTCCTCTTGTTGCTGTGTTGCTGGTAAGTTTCTTCTATAAGCAAACATTTATTTTACTTCAGGTTACTCAATCATAATCTTTTCTTCAGATTACTCAACCATATTAAAAATCTTTTTTTCCCCTTTTCATTTTTCCGCGCATGATTCCTCGAACCCATCTGCTCTAATATTCATCCCAAAGACATCTTCTTTACACCCCCAATTTTAATTTGGATGGTCTGCATCAAAATTAGGGATGCCCAGATATTAGAAATTCACTAGCTTTTGCTCCAGTCTTGGGATTCAAATTTTGCATTCTTTTTTTTACAACTTTCTACTGTTCGATGTTTCCTGTTTCATTTAATAGAGTTATCTTTTTAATACAAGAGGGAAAAATTATGATTACTTCAGGTTACTCAATCATTTTTTTTCTTTCTTTTTTTTGGGCAGATTGGAAGTCAACAGTTGTTCGTCTCATATTTTATGAGAAAAAAGGTAGACCTGAGTTTTTTTCCTACAAATTAATTGGTGATCATTTTGTTTCTATCTTGGAGAGTCGGCTATTTTTCCCTTCTATCTTTAAGATCTGACAAATACTTTTTTTATTATCGATTTTTTTCCTATACACTATTACCTTTATTGTTGTGTGATTATTCTTTTATTGTGTTTTTCTCTAACTTGTTATTGATATGTGCCTTTTTCTTTTTAGAAAATTTTTGGTCCTTCTTCTCTCCGGCATTCACTTTCCTCATGGTGAGTTTTCTAATTTTTGCATCCGTGCTTACTTTTATTTTTTTTCCTGAGCTCTATTTTAAGTTTTTTATTATTGTTATAGGTGTTGTTGCTGTTTATATTTGGAGGATTTTTTTTGTCCACTTTTCTAATTTGCAGTTATGGTTTCTATATATTTTTCTCTATATATGAGTAGCAAAAAGTAGTTCCTACCTTTATATTTGATTTCAGGTTTTCATCTTTAAGATCGAAGAACTCGTTAAACGTGGCAAAAAAAGGTTATTACCTTTTTGTTTGATTTCATGTTTTTATCTTCGAGGCTAAAAGAACTCATGAAAATATAATGGATTTTAATGCCTTAATATCTACTTTCCTTGCTGAAAAGTTTTCTATGATTTTTTCAAAATTTCCCCTCAACTTATTTCCTAATCATTCACTTCAAGTAGCACAGCATACTGCATCGTTTATTTGCAAAATACCAAAACAAACAGGTAGCGTTTGTATAAATCTCCATTTTTGAGTTTGTGAAATAGAGGAAAAGAAAACGTGGTCTTAAATACCAAAGTTCATGTTTTGTAGCTACTGCTTTTCAATTGTGTTGTTGCAGTTTGTAAGAATTATTATGGTGCTCTCAACAATGGAAACCACGTCTGTTTTAATCGCTGATTTTCAATTTTTTTCTAAATGCCCTTTCTATGAGCTAAAGCTCTCAAGAGAATATCAGCAAATTTATTGGTTGATTTTTCTTTCTCTAAAATTTTTTTGTTTTTCCTTCGCAGTTGAGCTTTCACTGACACGCTCACTTTGACTAAATCAAACTTGTGCATGGTAATCAAGTGACTTCTAAGGTTTTCTTTTCTATCGTTGTGTATATTTTTCTTGGCTGTGATTCTTTATTTTTTTTCCTTATAGTTTTAGTCTCCAATTATCACTTGATGGTTATTTTGATTTTACTGGTTGTTTTTTGTGATTGTGATGGGTCCAGAAAGAGAGAGGGGTACAGTTAGTTCATTTTGCAATTTAATTGCTTGTTGATCTTTCCAGTTTCTTCATCTGTTAGAATGGTGAAATTTTTTTACATAATTTTTTGAAGCCAAAATAACAAAAAAGATGTCAAAATCTGATTTTAGGAGTTATGATACTTTCCCACGAGTCTAGAAGATTGGGGCTATACTGCATTTTATTGTGTGCATATTGGGATATTTGGGTCTTTTGATCTCTCTTTCCTTTTGTCTAATTTAATTAGATTTCAGCTGTCAACCATGTATTTTTCTTTAATTTTGTTATATATGTTTTTTGTTTTCCTAAGCAAGTCCCTCTATTTTTCAAGTGGATAGCTAAAAGTTATATATTTTGTCAACTATTATAAGCTATAAAGGTAAGAAGAAGGCATATACTAATGATGCGGTTCATGCTGCTCTACAAGTGATAATGTCTCTTCTTCTTAGAACTGATGGATTTTGAACAAAGATGTGTTTGTTAAGTTGGTGTATTCACTGGTAAGGTCCATAGAACTCGAATTTGAGGAGGAAATGGACCGTAATGGTATAAAAGTACTTAGTTTATAATATAGCTTGTAATCCAAACCTTTCAAGAAATAATTACGTGGCCTGGTGTTTGTCGATAGATTTAATAAACTTTTGTGCTAAATAGGTGCCATGTGTCTTATTGTTTCATCTTACACAAAATAATTTCCCGGTGGACACACTTGTGAGTATTGCACTTTCCCAAGTCCTTTCTTTTTGGGTGCAAATTTAACATTTTAAGCACTTTCTTAGGTGTTCTTAATTGCTAAGAGCATTGGATACAAGGGGCATATCGTCATGTCAATTGCCACATCATAGACAACCTAAAATTTGAATTAAGATGTCCCTTGTTCACTCCTGGTAAGATCCTTAATGTGTTGTTGTAGCCTTTGCTAATTTTGTTGCATACTGCTAGGACCAAGAGAGGTTGACTGAACATGAAATGTGAGTTAAGTGTTCCTGAACATTTCGGGATTGTTATGATGTTAGTGTTTCTTCTTCTTGCTCTCTAATTAAATGGTGACATGTGCATATTTCTTAGCCTTTGGTTTCTATTTTTCAAAATTTCTTCTTTTCTATTCTTTTATGAATTTATTTTTGTTAATAATGTATTTTTCTGGTTTTGCAGGTGCAAATGATGAAGATTTTGTCTGCTCAATACTCCTATTAAGTTTCTTCTTCCAGGTGAAATAGATTTTAATATTTCAAGAAGATGAAGTTCTCAATTCTTGTGATTTAATGATAATTAGCTCTTGCCTTCTAGGCTGCCTACAAGTTTATGTTATTGGATTTATTTCCTATATTGAAAAAGCAGTAAATTTTTTGCTTCTTTCATAGATGTATGCTTACTATTGTTTTGAGTACGTGGTGCAATTTTAATATTTTTTTATTGTGTCCTATCTACTATAATTCAGATAAAAGATCTTGTCCTTAATTTTACGTTTCTCAGATATGAATGGAATCTTTCGGATTTGAGTTTGGACTAGCGGCTGGCCTTTTTTTAATCAAACTGGATTTTTTTGCTGGTTTTAGTAAAATTTTCTATATTATTTTCCTTTTGTTTCAATACATATTGCTAAAATCTAATTGGAGTTCAAATTCTCCTTTAGAATTTTCACTCCAGAAAATTACATATAGTTTATTTGATGATACTATTAACATGTTTACAATTACTAGAATGTCATTGAACTGTGTATTTTCAACTTGAAACTACAGCATTCCTGTTGGCCCAGCTTGTGCCTCTTTTTCCTCTCCCCTTTCCCGCCCCCAATAAAAAATTCCCCTGCACGCCTCTTTTATTTTGTGATATGCTATAAGAAGTCTAATTCCAGATCATATTCCTAGACAAAATATTATTGAAGGTAGCGGGGCTTTAGGCGTTGATTCTTTGTCTTTGTGTACAAGTAGGTCTTGGTGTGTGTTCTTCCCTTTCTAATGCTTGCACGGTAATTTGGATTTCTCAGTCAGATTTGTTGGTGATAAAGTAAATTATTACCTGCGTCGTATAGATGATCATTGTTTTTTGTTTTCTATATCCTTCACCTGCATTGGTAGTTTGGTTCGTACATGGCTGAATGGTTGAGGTTGTCAAACTTTTATACGATTAGTTTCTATTAAATGAAAGTTTTTTTTATTGACAAAAGATGCAAAAGTACTAATGCTCTTAGTCACTGAAGTCACTATGCAGTCTCTCATAGCAAACAAGGAAGATTTTATTTGATGAATATATGGAGCTGAAGCCTCCAATTGAGAAAAGCGTGGCATGGGTGGTTTTAGAATGAGATGTAATTTCCATAACTGTTCCAAAATTATGTAGTTATTATTATTTTAGAATCATTGTTCCAGTTTGCAGTTGTATTATTTCATGCTGTTGCCTGAACAGGCATGATTACACAAGGTTGAGAATATTTGGTAGCATTTGCAAATATTTTTTCACCTTCTGATGTACAGTAATTTTCCTTTTGCATTTGCACGCTGGGCAGAAATGGGGAATAATATGAAATCCTACTACGCATTTCTGGGCACGTCTGAAAATTACACCGCGCATCGCGCGGTGTTCTCCTCCTAGTCAAGTTAAAGAGAGAAGCGTGAGTTTCAACTTTCAATCAGGGGCGGATTTAAGTTGGGAACACTGGGGGCACGGGCCCCACTATCTTCTTTAAATTCTTATAATACTTATACAATTTTAATATAATTTCAAGTGTGCCCTCAGAGTTTTCTTAGAAAGGATGTGAAAGAATCACGTGATTTTTTAAGTTAGTTCATAAACTAAAATTCTAAAAAGATACGTGGGACACAAATTCCATTTGAAACAAGCTAAAAAAAACCCTTTTCATTTTAACTAGTAAGTACTAATCATATCATTCACTCTCTTTGGGCTCCACTCCCCAATTTCCCTACCCTCCTCTGGTCCTCCATTTTTCCCCCACAACCAAGAGCCACTACCTTCTACAATCAAGCAGCTAGTTACTCTTTCTCTTGATCAATTCATTCAATCATATCATTCACTTCCTTTGTCCCCACATCCCAATTTTCCTTCCTTCCACTGGTCCCCCATTTTCCCTCCACAACTGAGAGTCATTCTTATTTCCACAACCAAATTAGTTATCAAAATATAAAAACTCGCAGTAAATTAGTTTATTTTTGAAATAAAATTATTATTACATTAATAATTTTGAATTTATCTTTTTATGTTTTTCATGGAATATATGCATCATTTGTATTTGTTGGTTTTTTTTTTTTTTGCTTAAAAAACTAGAAAAGAGTAGGCTAAAAAATTTTAGTGTTTGTTTTTTGCCCGCATAAGAATTTTTTCTGCTCCGCCCCAGTAGGGATGGCAACGGGGCGGGGTTGGGGCGGGGGATCCCTCCCCCATCCCCCGCCCCGCTGCCTACAAACTCCCCCCGCCCCCACCCCGTCCCCTACCCCGCCCCGCTTCCCCCGCGGGGTTAATAAAATTTTTTCCCGTTGGGCTAATAAAATTTTATTATAGTTAAATTTTAATAAATAATCAAGTACTAAAATATCAACACATCATCAAGTTATTATTCATTTTAATTTTACAATTGAAACTCATAAAAACAATCAAACAAAAGTTATTTGAATACAATCCAACATGATGAAATAAATACAACTAAAATAGTTAAGTTTTCATTTTTTGGTACAAATACAATCACTAATTCATTATTGTGTTTGTGCTTTTTTTTTGAGAAAAAAGTGTTATTCTTTAAGTATAATTAGAAATTTAGTATAAATGTATTAGTAAATTTAGTATAACTAATTAATAAATTCTATTAGTAGACATGTCTAATTATTCGTATAATTGATAATATCAATTATATTACATACACTAATATACATTATATAATACATCTAACTAATAATATCATTATCATAAATTTATAACTAATTAAATTACATATTATATATAATTATATATATATTTTTTTTGCGGGTGGCGGGGCGGGGGAGTATATACCCCCGCCCCCCGCCCGGTTTCTAAACGGGGGGAAAAAATTCCCCCCCGCCCTGAGAGCCCCCCGCGGGGCGGTTGCCCGTGAGCACCCGCCCCTATTGCCATCCCTAGCCCCTGGTTTCAAATATGGACAACTCTTTGTACGTGCATGTAATGGCATGTGTAGTCATGCGTGCAAGGGAGTACAAGAACCTTACTGTCTCCTTGTAAAACTTTTTAATTCTAGCCACTAATTGAAAAAGACAAATATGAAAATTTGAGCAAATTTCTTTCCTTTTCATCAATCGTTGATAAAAAAAAAAACTCCAATTTCAAAACGCGTCAAACTTTTTGAGACGAAAGAAGTAACATTTAATAGCTATTGCTAATCACCTTGGCTGCACTAGTCGGCCAACTAGGAAAGTCTCCCTTCCAAATTACATCATCACGCAAGTTAACGTAAACTTGCCAGTGTATGACTAACTGCATTGCTTGTTCTCCTAAGCCATAGAAAAACAACGCATTCTAATTTGTGACTAGCTACATTACCAACTTGGTTGTGGCATGTTTGGTGGTTTAAAAAGTTCTTGAACCATTCTCGTTGCTAGATCGTTATCCTCGTATAGAGAAAAAGCTACATAGTTATCGATGCAACTCATTCCGAAAGTTAAAAATTGGTTAATTGCATGAACTCACCATTAAGCTGGGATGATTTTCTAGAGTAGTTGTCCTTTTAATTACCTAGCGATTTGACAGTTCGATTTTATTAAACTAGCTAGGTTTTATAGTTTAAATTGAAATCACTAACAGACGTGACCTTACAAAGGTTCAACGAATGGACGGGTCTAGTCTCAAAATTGAAGTCTTTTTTTTTTTTTTTTCGACACAGGGGTGGTGTCCGGAACCATTGGACCCGACTAATCCCCTGCTAGGGGTGGGCAAAATTATCTGCTAACCCGAAAATCCGTCATATCCGATCCGAAAATTAGGATATCCGATTTTTATTATTTGATCGGGTCAAAAGAGGGTCAGGTATCCGCTAAGATGTAGGGCGGGTTAGGGTCACATAATTAAAAACCCGCGGGTACCCGATCCGCCCCGCATATATATATTTTATTTTATTTTTATTTTTATACACACATTATAAAATAATAAGAACTAAATAAGTAATTTTATTGAACAAATTGCATTACAAATATGAGAGACTATAGTTTATTTACAAGATTCATTTGTAGAGGTCATGATCTTATATTTTATAGAAAAAAGTTTAATTAATGTGGAACATATATATTAAAAATTGTGCTACTTATTTCAAACTTTTATTGATTTCGAATTCTTTTAATTGTTTTCCTTTATCTTATATTTTCTTCACATGCTTGTTTCTTGGTGGGAAATCTTTTTTTAGAAAAAAAAATTATTAAATCTTAGATGAATGTGTAAAATATAAAATTAAATTGGTATAAATCATTTTTTTAAAATGAAATGATAAATGGGACGGGGCGGGTACCCGTTGACCCGACCATATCTCAACGAGTACCCGATTATAGGGTATCCGCTGATATGCGGGGCAGGTAAGGGTCAAAAAATGGTTGACCCGTAAAGTGCGGGTCGAGTCAGCCAAATGGTGAATGGGGCGAGTACCCGACTTGCGCCCACCCCATCCCCTGCGGCTGTGAGAACCCCGCCCCAAGGTTCACAACGCGTTAGCTCTCCCGGGGTTGAACCAGTAACCTGCCCCTAAAGAGGGGACTACGGAAATCAGTTGATCTGCCCGGAGGGGACCTCAAAATTGAAGTCACTGGACTCGATTTTCTTTTATGTATATTGACACTTTTAATTACATGTATTGAGTCTCAAATTTCATACATTCTTCTCCCCTAATATATATTTTTTTGTGTTTCCCTTCAAAACGTTCTCTTCAAATACTTATTGCAGTCTTTTATTCCTTCGAGTCGTTATATTTCTTCCATTCAGCCTTGTATTTGAGAGATGTGACATTAAACATAAAAAAGAAGAACCAAAAAAGAAAAAAAAACACAGTTTGTGGATCAGAAAAAAAAAAAGGAATTAAAACTTGTGTGGGTACAAAGTAAAAATATTATCTCGAAAATGTAGTAAGATGCAATAAAAGTTCTTCATAGCCTGAAATTCCCAATTGGTCCTCGGCTCCCCATCACCCTCGCCTGAGCTCAAAATTCCCCGCAGTCAGCAACGAGAGTCCACAGTGTCGTCAGTGAGTGAGAGAAAAGCAGAGGAAGAAAAACTCACTTCCAGAAATGGCATCATCGGCATTGAGATCCAGCATTCTTCGTCACATCAGAATCCCAGTTTCCCAAACCCTAACCCTAAATGGATCTACTAAACTCGGGTCCGTCCGATTTATGTCGTCGCACGACGATCACCTCGACAAGGAAGAAGTCATTGCAAGAGTCCTCGACGTTGTCAAGAGCTTCCCAAAAGTTGACCCTGCCAAGGTCTTTGTCCTCTCGTTTATTCTTCAATTTCTATCTTCCTTTGATGCTTTTAAGTTTCTCCTGAATTAGTGGTAACAGGCATAAAACGTGCAATGATTTATTTTATTGGCTATTAAGATGTTCCGGGTTTGACTTTGTTTAATCTAGTAACTGTTTTGTAAACATCTGTTTGTGGTGGTTGACAAATTTAAGGGATTTAAGGGTTGACAAATTTCATTGTTTATGGGTATCTGGGAGCTGGAATAGGATAGAGGAAGGTGGGTTTGGGAGATGTATACTTCTCATTCGTAGATAGCTATTTGCCGGTGTTGAATTGTTCTGGAATGTATACAGTTTATGACTACATATGGGCCTTATCAGGTTTAGTCTATGCAAGAATTTCTGTTATTTGAGTGGTGCTTCGTACGACGGCTTGAGAATGGCGAAAAAGTTTGTCGAAGCAATTAATTGTGAAGTTTGAAGTTTTTACATATAGCAAGTTCAGAAACTAGGCATTGAGGTGTTCTTTGTTAATGAAATGAAACAAGGACAGGCCGTTACAGACTCAGACACCGAGCTGGTTGCTCCTTTGGATAGATTTGCAGTAGTATAATAAGTTAGAAATTTCAACTTGGGATAATGAGTGTAGTATTGTGGGCTTTGAATTGGGATTCTTGAAACTTTGATTTTGAGCTGCTTTATCATTAATTGAAGTACAATCTTAACTATCATCTTCAGAAAAAATTTCTCTTCAATAGAATCTTCACGTGGTTTGATCTGCATTTGCTTGCTGCTAAATAGCGTGTCGTCAAAATCTGTATTGGGATAACATTTTGGCCTATACTCTTGGAGCTAATTTTTTGAAGATGTTTATTGAAATATCAGAAAAAAAAGGCTCCTACTTTAGCGATAATTGTAGAAAATCTGAATCAAGCATGGGCAGGGACTTGTAGCATTGGGAAAGCGAGTTTTGATATGCACTTGCACTGACAGTTGTTAGCGATATATTTTGGGTTTTTCTTCCCCTGCTACTTCGATTTGTGCTGAAATGACACTACAGGAATGTAACCCTCCCCCTCGGGTGGGCACCTAAGTAATGGCATTTAGATTAACCAGGTGTACATGAGTAGAAAGTTGCTGAACTTGAGGCTTCTTTAAGAAAGAGCAGTAGGCTCCCTGAAAGGGCTTGGGAGGTAGGAGTTTCGTGGTTCTTGGTTATGATATTTTTCTATGAGCAGCCTCTACTTGTCAGCTTTAGTGCATTGGGTGTGATTTGATGCAAGCTTATCCTTGCTGTTTATGCTGGGTTGCTTTTCCTGGTGAGAGGATCATACTCTAGCATGGGACTGCCTGTTGTTATTGTTGGGGATGTACTTCCTGTCTAATCCTTGGTGCTGCTAGTTGCTTTATAGTGCAACTATGAAACATCATTCCATCAGGTTTTTTATTATGAAGCGATCTGTTGTCTTTTATACTAAGAGTCAATTCAAAAGAATATCTATCAGCAACGTATTTGGATATGGGAGAACAAACAAAATTATCAGACTGCTGGTTTCTTTTTCTTCTTAATCTGTATGGTAAGCTGGTCATATGGCAACTTTTTGTGCTTGAGATGATGACATGGTAAGCTGGTCATAAGGTAGTTTGCTACCTTCTTGCTAGAAAGACGAGCATGTAATATTCAGATATATTGGGGCTTTTCTTTGTCTTAACACTGACATTTGTTTTGCTGATGTCCTTCACTTTAGTTCATCTACCACTATCTGTCGATCCTCTTGTATCTATCATTGAAAAGTATTGTTAAAACCTTCATAATTGGCTTAATTGTTCTTGTAACCAGTGTACATTCTGGGCTCCAATGAAGAAAGTTGTTTTCCTTGAAGCCCTCTAAACTAGTTTAAGACACCGGCACTCTATCAACTAAATGCTTTTGGGCGGTACAATTTGACATAATTATAATGCATGATAGATGTACAGAACTCTTCTTCTTCATCAAAAGAAATGTCTATTTCAGTATTTGTAACGTCAATTGTGTGAAGTTTGATGTTTGTTGAGGAAATTGATTTTGCGCTGGCAAGAAGACAGGTCCTCTCAATAATAGGCTTCAATATAAAAGAATAAAGGAAACCAGTTTTCTGTTGGATCTAGAATGATGAATTGAAATTATGGCATATCTCATGCTGTTTCTTAAATTCATTGGAATAAGGAGCTGTTAATGTCAGATTTATGCATGTTGCTTGGAAAGTACACAGTCAATCTGTTGCAGGACCTTACATTATTGTCTCCATTCCTACGATTATCCATCAATTGTGTTTCCTGACAGCATATCATTTTATTTTGATTAGACAACAAAGGATTAGTTGAATGGAAATCGAAATAGTTGCTGACTTCTGCTTCTTGTGCTGCACCTGTACAGGTGACTCCTGATGTTCATTTTCAGAAAGATTTGGGATTAGATAGTTTAGACACTGTCGAGATCGTGATGGCACTGGAGGAAGAATTTAAGCTTGAGATCCCGGACAAGGAAGCCGATAAGATTGATTCCTGCCATCTTGCAATCGAATATGTCTATAACCACCCAATGGCTGGTTAAATTTTGCTACTTTCTTTTTGTTTTTGTCATTTTCTTTGAGAAGATGATGTTACATATTGCCCTCTCTTGGTTTGACTGGTTGGAATGTTGTAGAATTCTGTCACAGAACCGGTGGGGAATAAAGCAACTCTGATCAAACATAATTTCTTTTACAGGTTTGGGACTCCAACGTTTATTTTGAAACCAGATCGACCGGTCGAATCGCAAACCGGTCATGCGTTCGGTCCGATTTAATGAATAATTCAAAGATTCAATTGAATTGGTTAAATTCAATTAAGAACCGTTTGAACTAGTAAAAATGGGGAGGTTTAACCAGTTTTTATTAATTTTTTATTTTCTAAAACAAATTTTTTGGTTTTTTCAAAATTTTTAATACAAAAATAAATAAAAGTTATTAAACCTTTGAATCGGTTGAATTGTACATTAGAAAGTTTTTTTGGATCAACTTTTCGGTTCGAGTTTAAAGACATTGTTTAATTGGATCCACTCTTCAAGTCTAGAATGAGATGTGCCAGAGGCAACTTGTCAAATCTTAATGAATTTTGCAGTTGTCTTAGTACATTAATATGTTAGAAACACTCCCAACGATTTAATTGGCACTATTCCTTCTAAGGGTAGGTACGAATTCATGCTTTTACTTTTGGAAAATGATTTTTTTTACTAATTGTAAAAGGCTTCGAAGCAATAGATAGCACAATTTTTCTCCCAACCAAGAAATGCATATATGTTAAGTGCCCACCGCTAAAAATAGATTTTCATTACCAGTTTTATTTAACGATTTTCATTACCAGCTTTATTAGATGAATCAATTAGAATGGTAAGTTCCAATGCAATTCCAGCAAGCAAAGCATGTTAATATCGCATACTTCTATCCTCATCTTCATCATCTTGACGTGTTCTACAAGTGGTTTCTGTCAAACTGATTGAGGACACATATCTGCATTATGATAATTTTTCCAAAAAGTTCTGCTTTCTCTCTTTTATTTTCTCATTTCTTACTTCTATTCCTTTTTTTTCCATTAAAGCTTTTAATTATTTTTCAATTTGAATGAACTATTTCTAAACCATCATCATCAATCTCTATTGTCATCTATTGTTTTCCTAGACGATTGAAAAATCCCGAAGTTCTGAGACTAACACTCCATAATGCCCACATCACAAAATTAAAAGACTAGGCCTCCACTCCTCTCTTGCTTTCTGACATTTTCTTACGAAAGTAAGAATTTTTAGCAAATAAACCTAACTACACTCCAAAAGCCGGTAACTCCACTCCTCTCTTGCTTGAAAGGCTCTAGTCTCTACCAGCGGCAGTGTTCAGTACCTAAAACTAAGACGACTTCAGTGGGGTTTTGTTTGGCTGAGGTTGACCAGTATCCCTTTCGAATCAGAGCATGCGTTACCGTTGAAACTTTCCTAGAACTAAAGATACTACACTACTGTCTTCCAAGAACTTTATCAAATAGATCGTGGTGTGCTCCGGACAACCATTCTGCATCACTAAAGCTGGCTGTCAACGTTTAACCGATTTCCTCGTATTAATTTCGCCAAGTTTCGCAACTATGAATAAGTTCCTATAAGCCACTGAGCTTTGGCTTAGTGGCACCGAAAAGGGATTAAGATTCTGTTTGATAATTCAATTCAGCACTTAAATTTAATAGATTCAGATGTTAACACATTCAAATCGTTTGATAATAAAAATTTGAACATATGAATTAATTAATTGTTACTGAATTTTCTAGGCAAAATTTGCTCCCAAAATTAAGTGATAAACTATTCACTTATCACTGAATATGATATACACTTAAACGTATTAGATTCAATACTTAACAATTAATAACATAATGAAATCAGATTTCAGCAGATTTCAGATTTCAGTTTTATCAAACACACCCTAAGTTAGGGTTCGAACTCCACCTGTAGTGAAAAATAATCCAAAACAGGTGTCAGAGCACACCTTTGGTCTAGTCAAGTTTGTATACCTGTTAGTCCTTTATACAGCTACAGCCTCTTTAGGCTACTTTTTCCTACAGAATAGGATAGATTAGATTATACAAATGTTATCGTTGTTGGAAAAAAAGAATAGCTTCCTATAGCCGGATAAAATGAAGGGTAAATTATAAACAACCCTCCAATAGTTTGGTTTATTGTCATATGATTCTCCTAACGTTTCAAAATGCCCACTTCATCCATTTATGATTTCATGTAAAGTGAAACTTGACATAAAATAACCTATGTAATATCATTGGTTAAAATACCAGTAGTATCCCTATCTAAATGCTAAATTAAACGACAATTTAAACACCTAGTATAAAACTATAGGGGAATTGCGTGGATAAATGCAAAAATCACAAGGGGGTAAAGTGAATATTTATACAAAGTAAATATTTATGTAAATCATAGGAGGATTAAGTAGATATTATGATTTTATCACACACAGCTTTTTGCGACTAACGACATTAGTGAGGAACATTTAGGACTCCAGAATCAAATGAATTTGGATGTTAAGATTTCACTACTATGAGAGAGTACAATTAATTGACAAACTGTTTTTGCTATTTCGTGATAACTTTTTTGCCACCTCACTCAACAATACAAACATGCAATCATGTCATCTTATGCTTAGACAAAAGGTGCTTAGACATTACAGCAAAAATAAAATAGTACATTTTCATTATTTTGCATCATTATTTATCTCCTTAGTTTTGCCAACAATGTTAATGATTGTGACCATATAAATTAATGGTAATGCACTGAAAGTGGTAAAAAAAAGTTAAGAAATTGTAATTAGAACAAAATTGTACATTGTTATTAGTTTTCACCATCTTTTATCTCATTAATTTTGCAAATGTAATGATTTGATTTAAATGAGACACACTTGAGAATAAAGAGTACAAAGTGTTCAAAATTGAAGTTTGTAAAATTGAAGTTTAGGGTACAAAGTAAAAAAATGATATAAATTGAAGTGTGCAAAGTGAAGTTAGTCCAATTAATGGAGGTGCATCATTCTTTTTTAATTTATCTTACCTTCATGATCTATTTCATTTAAGTGAAATGATGTAAATATCCTTCATATTTCTAGAAAATCTCCTTTTGGTCCTTCACATACAGAATGGAGTAAATGGTCTCTCACGTATTCAGAGCATGCTAAGTTGTTTTCAAATCACATTTCTGACCATTTTTTAGATTTAAAAGTGCACACTTTAACCCACATGCAAATAAATGTAGAAGCAAAATGAGAACAATGGTAAGAAAACTTACATGAGCTTTCACACAACATGTGAGTTGAGCGTGGACTTTATAATCAAAAAGTGGCCGGAAATGGAATTTAGGACCAAAATTGTACACTTTGAATGTGTAAGAGACCATCTGGCTCCATTTCATATGTGAGAAATAAAAAAACAGACTTTTCAGAAATATGAGGGACCATTTAGGTCATTTTTCCTTTCATTTATTTATGGGTAAACAACAAAAAAATCCCCTGTGGTTAAGCAATCATACATAAAAGCCCCCTGTGGTTTCATATCATACCAGTCGATACCCCGTGATTTGAATTAACCTGAAAAGTGGACGGAAATCGTCAAATATTCGGTGTGTGTCTTAAACGAACTGCAAAGGCGCGTGCATATGCGAAAAATAGATTTCCACCACAAACTTTCACCTGATATGCCTATTTTACCCTTCACTCTTTAGTAATAAGAGACCAGCTTCTAAGTCTTCCGAGTCTTCATGTTCGGCCAAAATTGAAGATTGAAGGAAGCATTCGAAGCCTGTGCAAGTAATCAATCAAGCAGAGCTTGCAGGCTAGCAAAGGAATTGCAGGAAACAAAGCCTTAAGGTAAAAATGTGAACTATATCTGTATATATTCGGTCTTCAAATTCTGAAGGAAAAGTGCAGAAAGTACCCCAAGATGTCTTCCTCAAGCTCTCGACCAACAAGCGGGGGAAATGGAGGCAGAGGTCTTCGATACCAGTACAATGTATGTAATTGTCGAAGGAAGGCAAAGCTACAGTTTGTTGAGTCGGAAAAGCCATCGAAAGGATTGTTATATTTTGTGTGTGAAAAAGATGAATGTGGGTTCTTTTCATGGTGTAACCCAATTTACAGAGACGAGCCAGATCGAGATGCACCAGTTCCCGTAGTGAGCCAACCTGTTCAAGAAAATACATATTTGGGTGGCGTGCTCTCGAAACTGGAAAATTTGGACAATGAAATGAAGAATTTGAAATTGCTAGTTGGAGGTTGTGTTATGGTATCTATCTTTTCTATTTTACTGTTGTTGATGTCTATCAGATAAGATAATGGTAGGCTGTTGTTGATGATGTAGTTCTTCATCTATCAAATTGCTAGTTGGTAGGCTGCTGGTGATGTATAGAGTTTTGTTGCAGTGAAATTGAACAAAGTTGGTAATCGACATCTTGGAGTTTTGTTTTGGTAATCTGCATTTTGAAAACACCAAAAAATGAACGAAATAAGCTAGCTGGTGTTTTGTTTGCACATTAGTAGTCTTAGCTCAACTAGCTGCATTTCAGCAGGTAGTCTTAGCTCAACTAGTTGTGGAGTTTTGTTTGGTGTCTACCCCAACCGAATAATGGTCGGATTTGTTCTGGTGTTTCCACTACGAGTAAGAATTATACCTGCTGAAAATTAGACAACAACCGATACAGAAGACAAACAAAAGAAGATTGGAGAGCAAGTGATATAGAAGACAAACAAAAGAAGACAAAATTGAATCTAGTTGCCAGTTGCCATTCCGCATAACATTCATCTCAACTTGCCAAGAACATAGATTCAGAACTGTTTCCAGAACAAAGAGTGTAACTACAAAATCTGTTTCCAAAATATTCAGTAACTACAAAATTTAGTTGCCATTTCAGGGAACCAAAATCTGGTACCCAAGAACTTCATTCAGTCACCACAAAAATAGTAAATACATAAGCTAAGTGTATGCAGAACATAGATTCCATCACTGTTTCCAGAGTCATTCAGTAACTACAAAATCAGCTTGCTATTTCACACAACCAAAATCTGGTACTCAAGAACTTCATCCAGTCACCACAAAAATAGTAAATACATAAGCTAAGTGTATGCAGAACATAGATTCCATCACTGTTTCTAAAGTCATTCAGTAACTACAAAATCTGGTTGCCATTTCACACAACCAAAATTTGGTACCCAAGAACTTCATCCAGTCACCACAAAAATAGTAAATACATAAGCTAACTGTATGCAGATCAGTAGACATTACATTTTCATCGACAACCAATCATTGTACATTCTAGATAGTTGTAGACATCATTGCAACTACATGTAATATTTCAAAATGAAGGTCTAACTACAGCTAGACAACTATTAGGCAGGTAATTAAGGCTGGATAGCTTTTGATCTCTTTGGCCTTAACTTGCGCAAGACATCAGTAATAGTTGGAGCTATGGCTGTGGTGGCATCAGCACTGTTACCCCCACTCATATTCGTACCATGCATAGGCTGCAATTACATATATAAAGAGAACTTAGATGTATATCAGAACTCCGTTTGTTTTATGAAACCCATTAAATCAATGTAAAAGCTTGGTTGAGTGTACACCTTCCTAGCCTGTTTGCTAGTCATTGTGGTATTTCGTGCAGCAGTCACTCCTTTACTAGTTGATTGTGGTTGAGTGGACGACTTAGCAATTGGTTTAGCTGCGCTTGCTTCAGGTGCCTATAAGAATGATATTTAACATTATTAATACATACAGATGCTATACAAATGACATTTAAGTGTACAAGGAAAATTACTTATAAAATTTGGAGTTAGGGTGAATGAGATTCTTGCACGTCCGTGAGTTATGCCTTGGCTGAAAACATCTCTTGCAATGTATCACAAGCCCCTTTCTAGTTGATACTTGACCCTTCTTAGGCTCATCTTGTACTCTCCGGCGTAGTTTCTTTGGTCTACCAGGCATTCTCCTAACCGCATGGGGGGTTTATGGACTCTTCTTCAGCTGTTATCCAGTAAATATCACTTGAAACAGGTGTGATAGTATATGCATATGTTTTCAGATATTCTGCTCTAGTGTAGCAAGCATGTACATAATTTTTAATAGGTAATCTACACACTCCTATCGCCGCACATGCATGGGCACAAGGATAACCTGTTAATTGAAAATATCCACAGGTACATGTCCACTCACGCAAGTCTACTACCACACATTTTCTCACACCACAGTCGACCTCATACTTGTGACCACCGTCCTAGGTCGCAACAAATGTCCTACTCAACCTCTGATTCTTGTCGATCTTTTCTGCTATATTAGGACAGATCTCTCCTTGAAACTTTTGCATTCCAGATCTCTTTGTTTGAATTCTCTGTATCAATCTCCTCCTTATCCATTCAAGCATCCCAATGATAGGTAACTCTCTTGCTTCTAATATATAGTTGTTGAATGACTCATTTAGGTTGTTTACCAGAATGTCACATTTACTATAACCTGTAAAATGTAATCTACTCCAAAGAGCTGGTGGAATTCTACTCAACCATTCAGCAGCTTCTTTGTTTGCCTTTCCTAGTTCAATCATTGCCATTTTTCATTCCCTTTCATTGCCAGCACTTGCAGCAGCCTAAAACATGTCTTTCATTTCTTTTCCTTTGAACTTTTGGTTAAAATTCTGGTACATATGCCTAAAGTAAAATCTATGCTCTGAATTTGGAAACAGTTCATTCACAGCATGCACAAGCCCTTTCTGTCTATCTGAGATAAAGGTCCAAGGAATGTTATTTCTTCTCATGCCCAAATCAGCCATTAGCAACTCCAAAAACCATTTTCAGGAGTCATACCGCTCTACCTCTACCACTGCAAATGCTATTGGAACTATGTTGTCGTTGCCATCTCTGCCAAGTGCTGATAATAATAGTCCACCAAATGCTGTCTTAAGGAAACAGCCATCTGGACCAATTATTGGTCTACAACCATCAAGAAAACCCTTCTTACAGGCATATAAGCAATAATATATAACCTTTGAAATGTACCCCTTGAACCATTAGGAGGCTTGTCAATCTGCATTTTTACAGTACTTCCAGTATTTGTGTCTCGGACTGTGGCTGCATAACTCCAGAGTTTTTGATACTGCTCCATGTCCGTGCCTAGCATCATATCCTTTGCCTTACGTTTAGCTCTACCAACCTTAGCAATTGACACATTGATCATTAAATCTCTTCTGATGTCATTCTTCAACCCCATCAAATCAACTTTTGGATTATCCCTGATCTTCTCTTGATATTTGTTGCTCAGATATGAGGCTGTTGCATGCTTATTTTGATATTCTCGAGCACACACATGCTCACCCTTCAGTGACTTTATTTGGAAGGTCGATTCATTTTGAATTGGTGTTGCCCGAATCCTCCAACTACAATCTTTTGCACAGATGACAATAATTTTTTTGGAGTAGTTTTTCACCCAAGTAACTTCATAACCCTCTCTTACTAGCCATTCACACAACACAGATCTAAACACTCTAAAATTAGTAAACTTCTGCCCCACTTTCAGCTCAAAGTGTGGCTTCCCAAATTCAACTTCAGGATTGAAGTCAAGGCAGTCATCTTCTTCTCCACTACCAGATCCATCTGTCCAGCAAATCTTCATCTGGAACCACAGGTTCTTGCCAACCCTCTTCAGTCACCTCAGTATTCCCTACCCTTTCATCTTCTTCTCTCAAATCTGATTCTCTAAATGTTGCAGAAGATTTTTTGATGTTTGCAGCTTCATCTTCTGATGGCCCTTGAGATGAAACAGGTCCTTTTTCATTGCTTACATCTTCAACATCTGATGGCCTTTGAGATGAAACAGGGGGGTCAATTTGCCGAATCACATCTGGCCCTCTAGATTGTGAAGTTTTGCTGGCCCTTTTCTTTCTCACAGAACCCCTTTTAGGAGAATTTTTTTCATCTGTCTTTCCACCAAATGAGAATACATGCACTGGCAATTTTTTTATGTCTCCATCTGCCCCTGCCCCACCTTTTTTGTTATAGTTGCTGTGTCCAACAGTATCTTTCTTGGGGCTAAAGATGTCTTCATCTTCTATTGTTTCCAACCCATCTTTTAACCATTCTGGCTCTTCATTATCTTCACATGCACCTGTCCCCGTAGTGTTAGTGACCCCACCATTTTTATGTCCACAGGTTGTATCAGGGCCTTCATTTTTTATTTCATTACTGACCCCACCATCTTCTGGCTCCTTTTCAAATGGCTCATCCCCATTACAAGCATAAATTAGCCTTTCCGTTGGCAAGTTCCAGTAGCACGGCTTCATTAAATTAATATCATTATTGTCCCTAATTAGGTATAGACCACCTTCTAAATCAACATCTGGGACACAAAACTAAAACGTTACTTTATTTGCTTCTTCATCTACTTTTTTAAACATTCTACACAGGTTCACTATCGATAACTGATCTTCAATTCTGTCTTTGAAAATAGCCATGTGGGTTCCTGTGTAGTGGAGCCTTGATTTTTCTCTAAATCTCCCATCAAAATACATGTGTACGTCAACTTTGTCCTCAGATTTCTCCTCTGTGATACCATGACAAGCAATAAAGTTCTCAGAGTCTTTCACAAGTACACAAAAAACTAACATAATACAATCAGAACAAACAATTGGGGACCACATTGGACCACAACATATCTCAATATAAGCCATATTAAGATAATGACAGATTACAGAAACTGGCATGCTTGACTAGTCATGGTATTTAACAGTAGTAATTGATTAATAGAAGTAATACTGCACTTTGATAGTATAACTTCAAGCCAAAAAGACAGACTGTCAGACTCAACAATTGAGTCTGACCAAAAACAAGGGATGACCAGATTAGGACCTGAAACACGTAGCCTTATCATCCCAAACAACTGAGGCATTGGAACCAAAGCTGCTAAACGCGTTTTTGGAGGGACCTCTTCTATAAAGCTGTCTCTTTTTAAGCTTTCAAAAATTATCAAAACTTTACCAATTTGAAAGAGACGCTTAAACTATCTATCTATGCAGCTAGGTTTGCTGGCCATACGTCAAAAACATTCATCTTCATTAACAACATTCGTAAATACATCAAAAACGCTATCTTTGTTAAATAATGGCCTCCCAATTTAATCTGAAATCAGTAAATAACAATTTTTCTTGTACAACATACCCCAAGACCCGAATCAAAATAGATGAGAGATGATATACTAACCCATTTTTCTTCGATTTTTTACTGCAAATCTTCACTTCCTCGTATTTTCCATCGATCTTGATATTTGATTGAAATAACAATCGAAAATTTTGCTGAAAATTGGCCAGAAAAGGGGCTGCTCTATCTCTCTCTAGGGTTTTCTATTTCTTTCTCTCTCCCTTCGTTGGTTTCGATAGAATGAAAGTGCAAAATTACTTCTGCAATTTTTGATTATATCAAAGGGTATTTTCGTCTATTCACTCAGCTCCGTCTATTTTGCCGATTTTCGTCCACTTTTCAGGTTAATTCAAACCACGGGGTATCGACCGGTATGATGTGAAACCACAGGGGGCTTTTATGTATGATTGCTTAACCACAGGGGGCTTTTTTGTTGTTTACCCAAAGTTAAAACAAAAACCAACTAAAAGATAGGGAAGGAATAGAAAGAAGATTGGCTCATTTTGTCTCCAAGTTCTCCCATCTTTCCTCCAACTCTCCTACCTTGCGACCTGCCCTTTTGTCTCATCCCAATCTCTCTCCTCCCTTTTTCTCTCCCTTTCTAGCCCATCTAGTTTCTCATGTTTTGGTGTAATGAGATTTTATTTTTAGTGGCAATGGTGAAGTTAAAATTTGTTAGATTGAAGGTGGTTGATGGTGTTGTTGGGTGGTGGCTATAAAAATTAATGCTAATAGTGAAAGAGAGGAGGAAGAAAGGGGGAAAAGGCAAAAGACAATGTAGCACAAAAAGACATAGAAGGGTGAAGGGTGGCTGGTGGGTGGTTGACGGAGCTGTTGGCTGGTGGTGCTGATGACTAAAAATTAAGGTTATCTGGTTGAGAAGGGATAGAATAATAAAGAAGAAAAATAAAGAAAATAAAAGGAAAACAAATTTATATTGCTGATACCCATTCCTGAAATTTTTGATAACAAACTCTTTATGGGTTTTGACCAAAACCCCTTACTATTAACTACTTAATCATACTCATAGAGATTGTGATTTAGGAATTTTAACCAAACTGGTGGTAAATACTCCATTGAGCTTAATTTTGACACAAAAGCAAGTCTTATTAATAAATTATTTAAAATCATCCAGCACAATTGGATTGCATCACTGCTCTAATATCAAAGTTAAACTGGCACTAGAAATGACAGTTTAATTATCCTTTCTCAAACAAGATCCACCGTAAGCAATTGGAATCAACTGGATATCAATTTTTGGTCTGATTGTCACACCAAGGTTCTCAGTCATGTCAAATTCTTCTGGCTTAAGTTCACCGGGGAGCTTCCAATCAAAATGGAACAACAACTGTGCAAGTGCCAACGCAATCACTGCTTGAGAAAATGATATGCCGGGACAAATCCTTCTTCCAGCGCCAAATGGGATGTACTCAAAATTATTCCCTCTGTAATCAATTTCTGAATCAAGAAATCGCGAAGGATTAAATTTCTCTGCTTCAATCCAATATTTGGGATCTCTTCCAATTGCCCATGCATTAACGATTATGTCTGCCTTGGCTGGTATGTCATAACCATTGATTTCGCATTGCTGACCACATTCTCTTGGCAACAATAGTGGAGCACTTGGGTGAAGCCTCAGAGTTTCTTTAATGATTGCATGCAAGTATTTGAGCTCATGAAGGCGTGATTCATCAACATTCCCTTTGTCATTGTATATACTTCTCACCTCATGTTGTGCCCTTTTCATAATTTCCGGATTTTTAATCATTTCACCAATTGCCCACTCCATGGCTGTTGATGAAGTCTCGCTGCCAGCACTGAAAATATCCTGAAACATACAGAGAGACGCATATCCATGAAGTTTACAACTTCTACTTTCAAATCTCTCGGTTAATTGATCATCTGCTGCTTGACTCAAATAAATTGAAAGCAATATATGAATATTTTACTCTTACGAAAAGCCAAAAAAGGGTAAACGACAGAATGATTTTTATACTGAGAGGTAAAAGTCAATGGGGTTGAACTTTTTGTCTCTTTTCGTTTGCCTGTTTGTCATGAATTGGGGTTTGATTCCGGATTTTCCTTTCAATAGTTTGGTTAGGGCACAAACAATTAGGTTATCGTAATATGGGGCCATTTGAGTCTTGTTAAATCCTGTATTAATAGTATATTGTTTACTCATAATTGACCATATAGTTTTAGGATACTCACAGGCTCGCGTTGGATATAGGCCTATCCCAACAATTTTAAAACCCTATTTAATAATTCAATTCAATACTTAAATTCAATAAGTTCAGATTTTAATATATTTTGATAACCAAGCTAGAATATCTGAATTCATTAAATAGCAATGAATTCTCTAAGCAAAATTTGCTCCAAAAAATAAGTAATAAACTGTTCACTTATCACTTAATGTGATATATACTCAAATGTATCAAATTTAGTACTTAACAATTCACTAACTTAATAAATTTAAATTTCAGTTTTATTAAACGCACCCCAAGCTTACTACTTTGTGAAATCATTTGGTGCTGATTAGTTTCTTTAGCAAAGTCAGAAGCCCACTTTGATGTTTTTTTCCCCTTTCTTTTCCTTTTCTAGATTGTTCATTAATTTCTCAGCTAGTTAAGAAATAATAATTAGTTTACGAAACTGGCTACCACTAAGTCTCATGTTCTATTTTAGGAAAAACGTTCAAACATCAAACGAGTGCTGTCAAAATTTGGTTATGCTAATTACTAGATC